>NC_088685.1:121166373-121469403 GCF_028017835.1 Emys orbicularis | reverse complement strand
CAAACTGGACCAGACTCCAAAGAGAAACTGCTGGGCTCCAGTTCATTTGCAAATTTGACACCATCAGATCAGGATTAAACAAAGGCTGTGAATGGCTATCCAACTACAGAAGCAGTTTCTCCTCCCTTGGTGTTCACACCTCAACTGCTAGCAGAGCACCTCACCCTCCCTGACTGAAGTAACCTCGTTATCTCCATACTGATTTATACCTGCCTCTGGAGATTTCCATTACTTGCATCTGAAGAAGTGAGGTTCTTACCCACGAAAGCTTATGCTCCCGATACTTCTGTTAGTCTTAAAGGTGCCACAGGACCCTCTGTTGCTTTTTACAGATTCAGACTAACACGGCTACTCCTCTGATACCTGAATTTTTGAAATACACATGTATTCTAGCTCTCTCTCTTTCATAGGCATGTTTTCTAAAGTACCACTCTATCAATGGACAACCTTTACACAAGGATTAAAGACATACAGATTATATTGTTTACATTATAATGTAACCAGCATGTCTGCTATGATACTCAAGACATTACCATGAGTGAGTTCACAAGGACTTCAAATAGGAGATTCAGATAGGTCTTGATACAGAAAAATGCAGCAAGTGGGATGGAAAGAGAAAGCCACACAAGCAAAACCTCCACCTACCTATAAATACAGTGCTGAGTTTTGTTTTTCAAATTCCAATATTACCTAAGGCGGTTTTCACTACAGTAGCCTCTGGACTTCCAGCTTTCTGCTTGAGGTAGTATCGCAGATATCGTAGTAAAACCATGCAATGAATAGTTGAAAAGTCTAATATTTTTTATAATTGACAAATACTGGCTCTTGTATACTGAACTCATCATACTGGACAGTTTTAAACATCAAAACAATATGAAAATCACATGAAAACAATCTCTGATTTTGGTCACTCATTAAATAAAGAGAAAACCATCAAAATAAAGAATTTTTGTTTTTTTTTAAATCTGGTAGAATTAACTGTTCATAAGGAAAATTTAATTTAAGACGCTAAGGAACTGACTTG
This sequence comes from Emys orbicularis, assembly GCF_028017835.1. NCBI lineage: Eukaryota > Metazoa > Chordata > Testudines > Emydidae > Emys > Emys orbicularis. The sequence goes on along the minus strand of NC_088685.1, from coordinate 121,468,379 downwards.
CTAATAACAAGACATCCCAATGCAACTCTACCCCAATCAAATTCTCCATCCAAATCCCAATTCAGAAGATAAATACAAAATCCTTGTTTTACAAGAACCACCTCATATCAAATGAGCAATGCAGTAAGGAAAACTGCAGAACTGTAGAAGGTCATTTTTGCAATAGGGATGTACTATTAATATTATTAAACAATCATTTTATTATTGTTGTTTTTTCGTCTTTGAAGTTCACCATGCCATGTCAGCAATACTTTAGAAAAAGGTTCTCTAATGTCACACGAAGCTAAGCCACTGCACACCTGACTCAAGTCAGAAAACGGCAAACCGAAAATCCTAAATCATGCCTGCCGACCTAAAAAAGGTTTTCACATCGCTCTTTGCAATCTGCATTTTTCAAGCTGTACACCCCACTTTTACTATCTTATCCTGAAGTGTTTGTTTTGTTTAAAAGAAACCCAACAGAACAAAAATACTTATAAGTGACAGAAACATACATGTACTTCTTCTCATTGTCTATTTACACCCTGTAGTATATGTATGTTTCTGTCACTTATAAGTATTTTTGTTCTGTTGGGTTTCTTTTAAACAAAACAAATTATGCCAGTTGAAAAAAAAATTCCTAAATCCTCAGATTAATGGGAAACTGCTTTCTGTAACAAGGTGGGGTGTGTTGCCTCAGTGAGCAGCTCTGGACACATCAGTTATGCAATCCAGTACAATTTACATAAGAAAAAAATCTGGTCTAACCTGCTCTACTCCAGACAAGGCCTACTTTACAAACACTCTGTTCTCTCTCCACACAACACATAGACTACCTGCCTCAACATTTATTTAAAAATTCCAGGTATTTAAAAGGCAAACATTATGCTCCAATTGTAAAATGGGTTCAATATAAATATGCTACTCACCAAGAGCGCAAAAAAAAAAAAAAAATCAACATGAATCAAATGTAAATCAAATGGACTACACAGAATTGTAACTGACCCACAGTATCATAGGTAAATTGTATTGGTTATATTTTAACAGCCTGTAGTTCAGCTACAAATAAGGGCACTATTAACAGAACACTGAATGTAAACAACTAGTTTGGAAACAAGAGACTGTAAAACATATGAGGTCTCACAGATTACAAATGTGGTACAGAGGCAAATGACAGTAAAAGCAGTGAGTGTGGGTATATGCTTTCTTTTATCATAACTCTTTTATGATTGGATTGTGGTGGCCTACATGTCACACTGGACAGATGTCTCCATCACACAAAAAAAAAAAAAAAAAAAAAAAATTAGACGTTGCACCTTTCCAGCATCTCACCAGAGAGCTGAACTTCCCTCTAACCCTTGAGGTGTTCTATTCAAGTCAAGATTGAGGCACATCAGTAAAGCAATGTGGGGAAGCATAAACTGCTCCCTTTGATGTAACTGTTATATGGATAAAAGATTTCAGTAGCCAGTGCTGTTCACCTGGCAACTTTTACCAGCACTAAAAATTAAATATAAACAAAAACAGTTATAAAACAACCAGAAAAGAAAAAAAAATATTTACCAAGCACTATTTACTATAGATGATATCTTAGCAATGTCCAGACAATTGTCTTGAACTGAAGACGCAACAGGTATTTTATTTATGAAAACTACATGCCAAATTCTGTCCCCAAATAATCCCAAAGTCAGTGGGAGTTGTACACATGTATTGGAGAGCAAAATTTGGTACTATTTCTATGTTAAAGGAAAGAGCAAATTCTACAATATTAGAGGTGGAGATAGGTAGTGTATATTTGCTTGTTTATGCAGGGGCATAGTTCTTCTATTGTGTATGGATATGTAACGGAGATACAGCATGGTCTAAGGAATTAAGGAAAAGGCTGGTAGTTTAGGACCCTTTAGTGCTAATACCATCTCTGTGAATGACTTGCTTTGTGGCACTAGGCAAATCACTTTGAGGGGAATTTTCAAAGATGTTGAGATGGGCATGCAGTTGTTCAGCTTTGCCCAGACTGGTTTTCTGTAAGGTTTTCAAAGCTCATTATGGGCAGAGCTGTGTTTTTAAAAATATAAATTACCATTTCCCCATGCAGATTGCCTATCTGTAGCACAAAGTCACTGATAACTGTTGTCCTGTCTGGGCTAGGATCAAATGATCAAGCATTTCAGACCTCACACAGAGCATAAGGACTATACATATAATCATGGGCAGCTAAGGCAACAATCACCTGCTCTGGTAGGCGGTCTCTTAGGGCAAAGAAAAGTAGGATGCCCACCTGTGCCATGTGAGAATGGTTATGCTCTGCCCGGCCTTGCTAAACCCTCACTCAAAAGGACATCATGGTTCCTCCCTGAACTCCCACCTAACCATTTTTGGGACTGTCACCCAGAAGCATAATATGGTGAACACCAACAAGTTTTGATTACAAAGATCGAGGCGGGAAGAACCAACTCTCAGTGTCCTGTTTAGCTGTTCTGTACAGAGCCTTATTTTTTCCCCTTTTTGATCCAGCCCAACCAGTTTCCCCATCTTCCCTATCTTCTGGTGGAGCTCTGTGGGGCTCTACAAATCATCTGGTAGGAGGGGGACAACTACTGAGTGCTAGAGGACTACAAGGAAGTAGTGCACTTCCTCAGAGCTGATTTTGGTGGGGACTGAGAAGGGGGCCAATATTCTTTCTTCACTAATGTCTCTGCTCTGTCTTACCTCTTCCATACTCCACATCATTGGAGATGCTTCTCCAGAGGCCTTAACATCCAGCATACCCTGGATTACAATCAGTGTTTTGCTGAGAGGAAAGCCTATATAACAAAATCCTGATTTTCCACGATTAAATCCTGGAATTTAGCAAAAATAAAAAATAAAGCAATTGCTTTCAGTTATCCCTGTGTCCTGAGAGTGCTCGGGGAAAATGCGCTGGAGAGAGAGCTAAACTGAGACCACCCAATTATCTTCTCTCATGTATTCTTGAGCCTGTCCTAAATAATGTGGGAAGATTGGGAGTGATGGAGAGAAGGCCCAGCAAGAGATGCGTCAACTTTCAGCTTTGTGGTTAGTCACAGCTATCTCAGAAATACTTTGTGCACTTTTTGGGGCCTCTGAGCAGTTTTGAAAATCTCACAAGAGCCCCTTACAACCAAACCTCATCCCATTCCCCACTCTTAGGGCAAGGACCTTCAGGGGACTTGAGTGATACTAAAATATGGTGTTGAAAATGCTGTAAATGCTCAGGGGGGGCAAAAAAATCCTTTTAGCCACCACAACGGTCATTTTCAGTCATGCACACTTTTGAACACTTTGGCCTTAATCTGTCTCAGTTTCCCCATCTGTAAAATTAGGATGATAGTACTCACTTACCTAACCCACAAGAAAATTGTGAGGATTATTTGGACAGTGTTTTGAAAATATAAAGTGCTAAGAACTATTATTACTGGAGATTTTTTTTCAACTACACTTTAGAAAACGAAAGAAAACATATATTTATGTCCACTAGTTCAAGGTAGGCAACTTACCTGGGCACGAAAGTCTTAGTGATATATTTATTGCAACTATACTGAAAATGTATGTATCTATAAACTTCATATTTGTCACATCTCAAGGACTCAGATAAAATTACTAATTTAGAATAAGTATAATCCAGATTCTATCCTCAGTAAGACCTGTGTAACTCGACTGAAGTCAGTGGAGGGTAATGTGACCATCTATCAATTCTAAATTAGACTGAGCCCACCAGTCCTTTTCACAACCTCCAGATTCCTAAAAAAAAATCACTGGTTACAAAAATGTAACTGGGAGCACATTTCCCCATATTTTTCTACATATAAACACACATACATCTGTGCTTTGAAAATGCAAGAGTTACTAGTAACCAGCAGATGGCAGAAGCAGAGGCTGCTTAGAGGCCTCAACAAAAGAAAGCTATCTTAAGCAAGACAGAATTATTGACAGCTACTTTTCCTTCTTCTTACATTGCTCTTTTCTGCCTTCTTTCCAAGAAATATTTACTTTTTTTGCCCATCAATTTACTACACTTTTTAAAATCTTGATGATACACTTATAATATTCTCAAATGTCATTCCTGCTCCGTCTCATATCTCTGGACTTCTCTAATATGAATGTTGCTACAACACCACATATCTTTCTGGATCCTCCACTAATGATAGGAATAATTCATAGCTGGCCACTGAAAATACTCTCCTCAGTATCCCATACATCAGATCAGGTAGCTGCAGTCTAAGATTCACTGTCCATCTAAATTCCCCCCGGGGAGTTGAACTCATGGTATCTGAGACTACAAGAGGGAATGTGCTATAGAAGATGCATTGTGGCATGCTGTGCTATTGCAATAACACAGCATTTGCAGGGTGGAGGAGGAAGAAGGAAACTATGTAAACTGGAGTAAAAATAGCATATTGGGGTGAAAAAAGTTATGATCCCCCCTTAGTGCAATGGTCGAAAAGATTAGCTTATACACTTCACTGGGTTCTTGCAAAACTGGATATCTTATGTCAAAAAATGAGAGTATTAAAAAAATCTGCATGTTAGCAGCATATTTAAAAAGAGTTACATATAGTATCTCTTAATCCTTGCAGTTACTAAATTATGAAGATGAGGTCATCCGTTTATGCTATGTCACTAAACCATAAGATTGGCTGGTTCCATCACCAATGACGAAAGCTCCACTGCACTGACACAACCCCATCAGAAATGTCAGCCGTATTACATTTCTTTAACAGAATCATCTCTCTATTCTGCTGAACTCTAGATCAAAGGCAAACGTCTTCTCCTATGTTTTTCTTCTAATAAGAGAAAATGTAAAATCAGTTCCATGATGAATGTGTTAATTGGAAACAAAACAGCTCCATTCCCCCTCCAGAGCTGAACAGGTGGAGCTACCTCCTACTTCATAGCCGCTTGGGAGGCAGTTGCATAGCTCTACCTCTGAACATTAGGAAACATTCCACTTACAGAGTCTGACAGGCTTTTTCTTCCCTTGTTGTTGTTTTTAAATGACACCTGCAAATCACTAATCCAGTTACCATTTATTTCATATGTCAAATTATAATCCTAACTTAATGTCATACAAAGCAACATAATAGGAATGATTAAGCCAATTATATCACAATGCATCTTAAAACTACTCACAATGGCAGGATTAGAGCTCAAAACCAAAGCAGAGAGCCCCAGTTCTTGATGGAGCTCCCCCACTGTACAAGCGTAAGTGTCTCTTTTCCTGTTACACAAAGTTGTGTGCCTCCTGACATGTAGATGCTGGACTGTCATTAACAAACTTATTTAAATTAATGCTGCATTAAACTAGAATCACTGCATCTCAGCATTAGCTAGAGTAGGCAGGCTGTGTGGCTGCCTCTTCAAATAGTACTAATGGGACTTCGCAGGCTGAGACATGTGAAAGAGGTGATCTCACCCTTCTCCTCTAAGACACTGAGTACATAGTCTTTTACTCTATATTATTTGGGTCAGTTTGCTGTTGATATTGAAGGCTCCAGCGAGAGAGAAGGAAAGAAGAGAGCAGGAACTGAGCGAAGATAGGGTCTTCTAAAGCAGGAGTATCAAATTCATTTTAGGGAGCGGGCTGAATTCCATTTTTAACTATGGTGAGTGAGCCACGTTAGAAATTACCCACAATCCACAGCGGAACTCTCACTGATGTCAATTGGAGGTTTGTACAAAGATCAAAGGTAGGATACGGCCCTTATGTAGTAAGTAACTAACCTTTCAAGCTAAGATCTTTGACTGTCCTATTGAAAATTAGGTATCTAAATCCCTTAGGAGGCTTTGAAAATCTCAGCCTTAGTTATTATTTGGTCACTGTCTTACTGTCAAATTTAGCATCATTCAATATGGCTATCTTTTAGGACTACCGCTATTTCTGCCCTCTATTTCTATTCCTTCCCCTCCCTCCTCTGTCTGTGCTCCCCCTTTCCTGTCTTTTTATCTCTCTGACTTTTTTTCCCTTTGTTATTCCTTTCCTGCAGCAACTTCCAATTTCATTCCAGGTGGTCCTTATTTCCACCTGCTGAAATGCATTTCCCCATCGTATCTACTAAAATCCTGAGAAATGCAATAGTTACTGCTGGTATTTAAAGTGCTGTCATTGGGGTACAACAAGATTAATGGAAGGGGGGAGCATACACCTCTTAGAGCTGTTGTTTTGAGTTGTCTGTAGACTCAGGCAGCTATCACTGTATCAGTTTACCCTCACTCCACATTTGAAAGCTTTTCTTGGCAACTATGAAAAACGTAGGGTTTTTTGTTTGTTTGTTTGTTTAATAAATGAAAGTTTAGATTCTACCGAATCTGAATGTACTATACAGAACACAGCATGCACAGTATACGGCATGTAGACTGCGTGTGTGACACCATTATTCTAAAATCTTGAAGCCATTCTCACAAAGGCCTCTCTCTTCACAATAATAACTTTCTGACTCACGCACCCTGAAGGGGCCAGGGCATCTGTGGACACATTGACTGGGCACATCCTCTCAGCAGACTCCTTTATTGGGGCTCCCAAGCCCTAGTTGCAACCTAAAGCTATTGCCCTGAGAGAAAAAGTGAAGAAGATAATGACTACCCTCCTTTGGGAATAGTTTAAATAGCACCCTAACACACACAGACACACACAGACACAGACACACACACACACACACACACACACACACACACACACTCTGAATAGGAAGCCAGGATGGTGGAGGGAGGACTAATACCTTTTTAATAGGCAGCAGGTTTAAAAGAAACAAAAGGAAGTATTTCTTCACACAACACACAGTCAACCTGTGGAAGTCGTTGCCAGGGGATGTTGTGAAGGCCAGGACTATAACAGGGTTCAAAAAAGAATTAGGTAAGTTCATGGAGGATAGGTCCATCAATTGCTATTAGCCAGGATTGGAAGGGATGCAACCCCTTGCTCTGAGTGTCCCTAACCTCTGTTTGCCAGAAGCTGGGAGTGGATGACAGAGGTTGGATCACTCAATGATTGCCTGTTCTGTTCATTCCCCCTGAAGCACCTGGCATTGGCCACTGTTGGAAGACAGATCCTGGGCTTGATGGACCATTGGTCTGACCCGATAAGGCTGTTCTTATATGCCAGCCATGGTCAAACAGAATAAATGGTCATGCGTTGTTGACCCATTGTTTTCCCACTCCCTCCTAGTACATGAACATGCACACACACAAATGCCATGCTAAATCCTGAAATACTAAAGTTAATCAAAAGTTATCCCAATTTGTTGTAAAGAAAAAACTAAACTAAACCACATACCACTCCTACAAGTTCAGAAGCTGCAGTTGCATCACATTGAGGTGTTTCCTCCATTCTACAAAACTGCTGGCACATACAGCTGATTGTTTTTGTTTTCTACCAGCCACTCAGAGAAGAGGTTTAAAGAGCATGTTATAAAGCTTGGGGTCTCTTTCCATCTAACCAGCAAACCCCAACTATTTTTTAAAACTATTTTTTAAAAACCCCCAATGGGGTTCTCCTGTTGGCATAGCTAATCCACCTCCCCGAGAGGCAGGAACTAGGTTGATAGAAGAATTCTAGCGTCGACCTAGCGCAGTCTACACAGGGGGCTAGGTCAGCTTAACTATGTCGCTCAGGAGTGTGGATTTTTCACACCCCCAAGTGACGTAGCTGGGTCGACTCAACCTTTTAGTGTAGACCAGGCCTCAGAACCAAAAGAAAGAAAACATTTTCTTGGACCCGTCGATTAAAATTAACCCTACTGAAAAAACTTTTGATCCTAAAAGGGAAGAGTTCACCGAACTAGAGCAGAGCCAAAAAAAAAAAAGTATACTAAAGGCAAAGTGATATTAAAGGCCTCATTCTAACAGTGCTTTCAATGTGCAAATCTCCCATTAACTTTAATGGGACTTAACAGACATCCAACCACGTCTATATGGGAAAAAATGCTCTCTGTCCACCAAAAAAGGCTCTTTTAAAAAATGTTATAAAGCAATGCAGTTAGACATATAATAATAAAATATTTAAGACAAAATTTTGAAAGTTTATAACTTAATAAGTTGTTCCTTTGTCTCTCTGGAATTTGTTGATAATGTGGACCAATAGCTATGTTTTAATTTTTTTTGGGGGGGGGGGGGGAATTTAAAGACCAACTATTTTTTCCAAAACCATGTGCAGATTTTACACCAAAAATATCCTGAAGATTTCTAAAACATACCTAGCATCATCAAAGACCCAAATGTTTTATGGTTTACTGGGGGAGGGAGAGGGGAGAAATCCACCAACAAACAATGGTCTCACTAGACCTTCACCTGACAGAGCACAAATGTTGTAAAGAAATAGTGTTTTGCTAATTCCCCCAGTATGTGTTTTCTTGGGAAAGTTACACATTCCTAAACATTGCCAGGTTATGTGTTTACTAAATGGAATAAATAGGCAGAATTAAAAACAAAAGCATATTACTATGAACTCTTTCTTTTAGTAATTTAGTTTTCTCCTTTTTATTCCACCAAATCTAAAGGAAATACAAAAGGCCTTTCAATAACAGTAAGACGAACAGACAAACTTTCAGCAACAGGTACAATGGATGAACCCACACAAAAATACATCAGCACCCATTGCATCCACATACACTTATGCATGCGAAAGCCTGTTGGTGCCCCCAAATGTGAAGCACTTATTGTATCTGCAGCTGAAAATCCAGCCCCTAGAAAGCCCGATTTAGACCTATAAGGAAATGCGGCCTAAAAATTGGTAATCCAGGCTGATACCATCATGCAAGCTCTGATTTTAAGCCTTTTTATCTAAGTCATCCTCTGTCTGTGAGTTAGTCAAATCCACACAAACTGTTTTTCATAACTTAAGAATTACTTTTATTTGCTATTCAGAATCATTGTTGGGAATCTTGAATCTGAAATTGTTTCTCCTCACAAACTGTGCTTATTCTCATTGAGTATGGGCACACACACAGGTTTGTTAGCATAGTGTTGCTCATTAGTACTGCGGGACATTTATTTTGCATTCAGAAAAAAGGAAGGGGAAGCACTTAGTTTTAAGGGGAAAGAAAACAGTTATGTAGACTTTGGAAACAGGTGTAAGAAAAAATGTTAAGCCAATTAACTGAACATTGAATTCACTAAACTTGAGTGTATCTTTTTTCTCTCTCTCTCCGTGTGTGTGTGTGTATATATATATATATATAGAGAGAGAGAGAGAGAGAGAGAGAGAGAGAGAGAGCATACATTCATATAAATAAATAGCCCTTGGTATTTTATATAGATATAGATATAAATATAGATACCAAGGGCTATTCATCTCCCAAATACATACACACACACACATATAAAATAGCCCATGGTATTCCTTCTCTAGATACGGACATTCTATTAGTAAAGCTACTTTCTGAGGGAAGGAAACAAAAAACCTTTTGGGCTTATAAAATCTCATAGAAAGACCCCACTCATGTCTCTAGTAGGTGATACTAGAAGTGACACTTGTACGGATTCAGACTTATAAAATCCAAAAGATTATGAGAAATCATTAACATTACTGATGTAAAAAGGAGCTTCAAACTGTGATCTCTATGAAGTTGATTTTAAGACTGAAACCAACCTGCAAGTTAGGCCATAAAACAATAGCATAGCCTTTTCCACAGTGGGTTAGGCTGTAAGAGCTATTGCTACAATAATCTTCAGTAATACTTCTGTTTACCCAGCTAGTATGAAGGATTATGGAGATGAGTTCACAAGAGTTGACCCTCCAGGTTTATTAAATATTCAACGAATATTCTGTATGCATGCTGGGTATTAAATAAAAAATGGAAAATGCTGCTGACTACCATATGTTAAATACTTCAAATAATACTGGAGTAGCACTATTTATTTTTTAATAATTTTATCAGCTATCACAACACAAAAACATGCAACAAGGACATAACCATAAGTCTTATTATCATAAACGTTTAGATGCTTTTAAAGTGTTAAAATTTAAGATTTTTTTTTTGTTGGGCTAATTTTGTTTATGGTATTCCTTATAAACTTGCAGAAGTTATTTCATCCTCTCTTGATTGTTTCACTTTGGTAGTAATATCACTGCTATTTTCTCACCTGCAGTGGTATCACAGCATGTGGGTTTTCAGCAGCAGGGGACTCTTCATTGTCATGATTTACCCTAATGTTCCTACAATCTCTTCCCCCTCCCTTATCTATTCTCTCTTCTCAGCTAGCTGGCTATAGCCTACACACAATCTGCCTTGCCTAAAATCATCTGCTACTAGCATTCAATTAAGAACTGTGATCAACACCATAAGGTACATCGACCAATAAGCGCTAGGATGCACCCCAACCAGTTTGCAGAATAGCTCTGGAGTGTTCTCTGGAACACGTATCCAGTATGCCATGGATACACTTACAATTGAACACAGGGTGAAACAGCTGTTGAATAAACTGCTTTCTGCTTGGGGTGCATTGTGAATAAGGGCCATGAACAAATGAGTTAACCAACAGATTGCAAATCAGATAATGGCTACCAGTACTTAATTGTTAAGACCTGTGAGTTTCAAATTTATGGAACATGAACAAATCCAGCATTCAGTCAACTGCAATTTTAAAAGTCACTAGAACACTACCTTCTGCTTTTCCTCCTTGGCTCCCCTAAATAAAATTTCCCTGAGTAAACGAAAGGAAGTAATACTACCAAACAGCCCCACGTTCCATCCTCAGAGTTTCAGGAATATGGGATACTTGTTGAACTGGTGGATCTGAATAACAGAACTCCCAAATCTCAGGTAGGAAATTACCCTCTTCTGTGACATTGGATCCACCAGTCTAAATTGATGGGACCTATATAACAAAACTGCTTCAAACTACACACCTTCAGTCCAAATGCAGCATCCTCCGAGGCCAAGACTTCAACCTGAAATTATAAGGAGAAAGATCATTTCAAATGTAGCCACTATCAGAAACCTTCCCTGAGCACAGCACCAGAATCCAGGCCAAACGAATATCCTGGAAGTCGGGGCCCTGGTGTAGTCTACCACATGGAAACCTAGATAGGGAATTGGCTATGCCAAACTAACAACCAACCACAAAAATCCTCAGAGGAGAAAGAGGAAGCTCCACAATCATTCTTTAAGACCTACACACAAAGTAGGTTACCTGCCTAAGCCATGCCAGGAGGGCAGACCACAATTTTCCAGTGCCACACACTTTACTGTAATACAGCTGGAACCATGTTTTCCCATGGAGGTTGAGTCACAGGAAGAAGTTTCCTGTGAACATTCAGAATCACCCGGCAGTGTAATTATCTGACACAGCAGTTCAGAATGATCTAAACTCCTACCCCCCTTCACTCCTCCCCACTAGGACTAATACTCTTGCACCATCACAAAGTGGAAAAACTGCAACTGGAAAGTAGGCAGCATAAAGTCTCACTTATAGACTCCTGTCCTGTCTTGGGCAGAGCAGATTCTTCTGAAACTCTGGAATTGAGAGAATAAGATCTCTCCCGGCAAAGACTGTTTCTGCCTGACTGCAAGGTTTGGGAGCTCAAGGGACATAGGCTTGTTAAGTGCCAAAAGTGAAATTACTTATTGGTTGCCTTGCAGTTTACAGGTCTAGGAGTTGGTAACCTATTAATCTGGACTGAGAGAGCTGAGAGGATGGAAAAACAGGCACAGTATCTGATTTTCCATTGAAAATGTCAGCTTCTTGTAAATATTTCACATTTCAGCACTTTTACACTGAGAATCTCAAAGTGCTCTTATAAATTCTAATTAATTAAGTCCACAATACCCTTCTGAGGTTGGGAAGTGTCCTCATCCCATTGTACATATAGGAAAAGGAGGCACAGAAAGCTTAAGTGATTTGCCCATGTTCAGGCACCAAGTCAGTAGCAGAGCCAGGAACAGAATTTACGATTCCTACCCTTAGTCCCTGCCTCCTTTAAACACTAGAAAACACTTCCTTCCTTTGATTTACATTTTATTTTAAAATGCTAATACTGCATTATAATTTATACAACTAGTATAACTAGAACTAATGCATCTAATCTACAGTTTAACGTAAAAAAAGGAAAGAAGGATTTCAAGCAAATCAAGACAAGAAATGAATGGCAAGTTTCAGCCTGGAGCAAATTTTAATGCCTGAGTTATAAACCTCTGAAAAAGACATGTTATAATGGAAAGGCTGACAAACTAACAACAATGGCAGCACTTTAACATATTTGTGTCATGATCTAACAACATATAACCTCTATTCATTCTGTACATAAAAAGGGGAGGGGGCGCTCTAATGGACCCTAGGATGGAGAAGGGAGCATGTGCCACATGCTCCTCAACTATAACCTGTCCAGCTGATTAGGGAATGGCCCTGACAGGCTCCCAAGTGGGATCCTGAGAGGGATGTGAAGCAGAGGGGGAACAGAGTAAGAAAAATCCACATAAATAAAATCAATCTAATAATGATAATTATGAGCTCTTAATACTCAAAGGGCTTTATAAATACTAAATAATCAATTCTGGTGAGACTGCTAAATATCCATAGTACGGTTTGCAGAAACTGACACACAGGGTTAACTGACTTGCCCAAGGCTACATAAGGACTAAGTATTAGATGCAGGATTAGAACTAAGCATCACACTCAGACCCCTACAATTCATATGGCTCAACACTAAAGTGATATATAAAGTATAACCTCTCTCTCTCTTTCCCTCTCCCCTTTCCCTTTAAGGGAAAAAGAGAATGTTCTTGATGTCACAGTTTCAAAATATACATTTACAAAACATCAGTTCCAGTTTCACTTCCCCCTACAAATCATGGAATCAAAGATGGCAACAAATTGTGACACCCCAAACAATAAAAGCAAGTTTAAGATGTTATACTGTACTTTCTCTTTAAAAATGGAAATATTTCCTATATAAAAGTCTTACAAACACAATTCAAAACCTCAGAATGTAGCTATCACATTGGTTGGAGATTCTAATTACAAACGTTACTGGAATAGCCCTGATAATGTCACTTCTATTTTTCCAGCAAGGATCAAAGAGGCACTGTCAAGCTCTTAGATCTTGGACTTTTAAACCAATTCTGTGATATAATATTTTATTTCATCTTGAAGACAGTCCAATAAAATATCAATCTGAATTCTTTGTTAGTATTGCATTTTTAAAACTCACGCTGTACTCTATTCAGTTTATTTTTCACCACTTTGTACAAAGATTTATTTAGGATCTATCAGAGATGAGGGACTGCAGACACTGTAGGATAAATTCTGTATAATATCCAAGCAAGATACAGAGTCATGTGAGATTTCCCCATGCTTCTTTTCTGAAAAAGCATTACAGCCCAGCATGGGAGGAATCCCCCTCTAGTGGGGATGAGAGGGTACTTCAATCACCACACATACTGTTCAGATAAAAAATTAGTGAATTTCTCTCTCTAAGAATCAAGCAAAGGGCACCTCTGTTTGTAACCTTCTAAGAATACATCACCTGGTTTTCACTGAACAAAAAGTGGATAACTGGGTTCATTATTACCTCTAGGCAACTAGGAATTAATATTATTACCTCTAGGCAACTAGGCATTAATTAATAGTTATTTGTGAGAGTTAACCATTTCTAATTCTAGTTGATTGTTCTGGTTATTTACAGATTTTAACATATTACCTTTCTATTTTTTAAAAAGGGGAAAAGCTCGCTGTGAATAATTCAGTACCTCATTGAAGAAAAGCAGACTTGGTTCTCAAATGCACCGCTGTTGGTTTCATGTGTCCTTAAATAGTATCTCCCCTGCAGGCGTTCCACTGAACCCTTGCCCCCTCCACCTCATTTTGCCTGTGTTTTTTCACACCTCACAGTGTAAAATAGGCAAAGGTAACTATATCACCCATATTATAAATAAATTACAAATGAAAACACATATATACACATGTATATATGTACACACAAACTCCATCCATTGTTCAACAGTGACTCCTCCAAATGATCTGAAGAGTTTCTAAGGCCTTGTCTATGCTATGGGGGGGGAGATTGATCTAAATTACGCAACTTCAACTACGTGAATAACGTAGCTGAAATTGATGTACTTAGATCTACTTAATGCGGGGTCCACACTATGCTATGTTGACGGGAGACGCTCTCCCATCGACTTCCCTTGCGCTTCTCATTCAGGTGGAGTACAGGAGTCAATGGGAGAGCAATCTGCAGTCGATTTAGCGGGTCTTCACTAGACCTGCTAAATCGACCGCCGATGCATCGTTCGCCATGTGTCGATCCCCTGGTAAGTGTAGACAAGCCCTAAGTCTTTCCTTATTTGATAGTATGTGTGTGTGCATATGAATAAACTATATTCTATAGCCAGATCAGATTAGATTAGCACTATTGCTTACATGGTGTTCTAAGTCATAATTGAAGAATATTGTAGTATTGCTGGTTTTTTGTTTGTTTGTTTGTTTGTTTTTTTAATTAAAGAAAGACTATTCAGAAACTCCTGAGGCCAGCCAGAGAAGTCCCTGTTGAACAATATGTGGCACTCCCACAAGTGGATGATGGAGTAGACCAGCAGACCCTTCTACCTCAGGGAGTGAGACTTAAATATTTTTGTTTTGCTTCTAAATAAGAGATTCATACAGTACATTCCAAACTCCAGAAACAATATTGCATCACAAACAACAAAAGACTTACTGTAAAGTATGCAGAAAGAGTATATAATTTTCAGCTCCTGCTCAAAGAGCCAAGAGTTGTAACATACACCAAAATCATCAGGAGTAATACTGAATAATACCTTTCCCAAGCAGACAGGGAAACATTTAGATGATATAAGGAAATTATTACAATTTGGCCAAATCCTTGTCCTTGCTCAGAGTTTACTCAACTCCTCTCGGGTTCAGCGGGAGTATGTATGAGAAAATATTGGCTGAAACGTAAGGGGGACCGGAGAATGTGGTAAGAAAAACCAACAACAACCAGCACCACTTTACATCTGGATTGTTATCCAGACAAAGCAGAATGAAGATTCTGTAGCAAAATATTTAAGATGTAAAGATAAAATAACCTAGTCATACAAAAGAGATGGATTGTAGCACTTCTCTTCCTCTCATGGAGGCCCAATATGAGCAACAATAGTCCCTTCCAGGTTCATTAAGATTCCCAAATAATATACTGTTATTACTAATGCTTAGCAAGATTATTTTATCTACAATTAACTACTCAGGTGAAAACTTCTAATACATATAAATGGAACATCATTCTCAGACCAAGGGGTCTCCAAACTTTATCTGCTGGAACTCCACAAGCAGGAGGTGGAAGGCTATGTCTATTTGCATAAAATGGAGTAGATTGCTGCCACTCTGATTAAGGTAAGCACTCCATGCTGGCTCCTACAGTTTTTATGGGCCACACAATAGAATTCTGTGGGCTAAATTTGCCCGGCAGGCTGCACATTCTTTCTTTCTATTATCATCTGTTGGACAACTGTGCTAGGGAACTTAGAAGGTATTAATTTTTACCACTTGCCTACTTATTAAAAAGGCTGGCTTCTGGGACTTTTAAACTATGTTCAAAACAAAATAAAAACAAAAATTAAAGAAACATTTTAATAATCATTTATTGTGGTGCTTTTGTCTTCAGTCTTCGTTGAGAAGTTCAATCAGATTAGAAAGGGGCTGCCTTCTCCTCTGGTTCCCCTCCATGATAACAATATCAGAACAGAGTGGGAAATATGCATAGTCTGTCCTGTATTAGTGTCAGACTGTCTTCCCCTTTTTGAGGTCCATCTCATGTTTGGTGGGACCAAGCAAACTAAATGAGGCTCAGTAGTATAATTTTGTGCTGGTTCTGGCCAATTAGAAGATGCTGGGTTTGCTGCTGATGGAGGGGATATACTCTGGATTGATTATTTAGCATGGAAGGCCATGTTAAAGCAGGTACTCCAAAGTAGCTATTACCACGTCTGGCTTCTCTAGAAAGTCTCCCCTTCTCTGTTAAACATGAATGTTGCTATGGTCATTCATACCTTTCAGAAGCACAGGCTAGTTATTTGTAATTCCCCCTTACTTGAGCTTCCCTTGAAATTGACCCAGAAACTTCAACAGTTGTAGGATATGACTGCCTATTTGCTTCTTGGTACAGGGACAGTGGATTAGCGAGTACGCTCTGTGATCTGCACTACCTTTTGGTGAACCTTCAAGGACTTACTGATGGTATATAAAGCTCTTAATAATCTACGCCTGAGATACTGGAGTGACCATCAATTACCATATACCCCACAAAGGCAGCTGAGATCACCTGGGATTTCCCTGCTCTCCATCCCGGGGTTTTACTCGGATTGCGTTGGTCAAGGCCTCTTTGGTTCAGGGAATGCCATCTATGGAACTCCCATACCCCCTTAATTATGATGTCTCTTTGTAGCTGGAGAGAAAGCTTGATGTAAGGGCTTTCCATTCAGGTCAGTACAGCTTTGATTTTGTCCTCCACTTTTTCTCAGACCTTACTTTTGCCTATTTCTTTGTTATGTTGGAGCCATTTCCCCACCCCCAAGGTCACGGGGTTCAACAATAATTAAAATTAGTGTTCTAATTTGTGCAGCATGACAGATGTTTAACAATAGATGCCCCCAAAATACTAAACTAAATAATAAAATTAACTTCTTTTAAAATAATACAGTAGCTTTGTGTTCTTTTTGTGTTAAAAGGGACTGGAAATATTTTCAAGAAACCATGTAAACCACGTCTGCATCTCACACTTGCTTATTAATTCTCCTCATTCTCCTTATTAGCATGTACAGACAACACAGCAGCTCAAGGACGCAGCTTGCTGAAATAGCTCTGTACTTGGTTAGCCAGAATTACAGAAAAAACACGATGATGTCTCATATTGTTAAATGCTATTTAGTAGAATAGACCTGCCCAGTTCATATTTAAAAACAACTTTAAAAATATCACAACAACTTTGGGAATCTAATTTACAGGAAAAAATGCACTCAGAGCTTTAATGATGTTCATAATACATGCTCTTGGACATGATTTTGACTAACCCACTGTTTTAGTCTCCCACTGCAAACATTTTGAAAATGCTAGGAACAAGGCCAATCCCTAAGAAGCAAAAAGAGATTAGACTCTGGATATTGACTAAGTAAAAGTGGTAACCATCAACCTGGTGGGATACCATAGCTATTGCAGAATAACATATAGTGGGAACGACTCAAGGAAAGGATAGAGAGTTTTAGGTTACGAAGCAATGTGACAGTTCCCCCACCCCAGAAGGACAAAGACAGACAGATCTATTTAGACCAGTTATCAAGGTATAGCTATCAGGAATTCTGGCTAAACGGACATTTGGGATTGCTGTTCATTTCTGCCTAAGGTGAATAGCTCCAGCATTTTACTGGAAGATGAAATACAAGAAACATTATATATAAGCATGTTATTCTGTTACTGTAACACGCACACTGGGGTTCAAATTCTACTTCACTGCTTCCTGACTGGCTCTGTAGGAAGTCAGTCCTGTTTACACTATATACACATAAACAGAGACTTGTGGATTCTGATTAGTTTTTCACTTTGTTTCTCTCCATTTTGGGGGACAGAAACTCTCTCTGCTGGTGTAAATCGGTGTAACACCCCTGAAGTCTGGCCTTTGGTATTTATTTGTTTGGTGTTGTAGAGATCAAAATGACTGGTGTACTGAGCCAGAACCTAGAATAGCAGCCATTCTATTTACCCTACAAACATCCCTTATGCGGAGAGTGGAGAGCACTATAAGTACAGTATCCAAGCCTTTCATATTCAGTGTAGTGAGTCGGTGTGGCTCCCCTCCTGCCCAGGAGAGGGAGAGCCCATACAGACGCCCAAGTGGGCGGAGTCACCGACGCCTGTTCCCGCCCCCCGGAAGTCAAGGGGCGGGACAGGAAGTATAAAAGCTGACCGCCAGAGCTCAGTGGGAGCCCAGCTACCGCAGGGAGCAGACGTACGGCCGGGAGCTCGCGGCCGGGTGACCTCCGAGGCCGGAGGCCGTTGCCCTAACTGGCCGGAGCTGCCCCGGGCCCACTATGAGGAGGAGCCGCCGGAGCCCTCCCGCTCCCGGTATTGGGAGGAGCCGTTGGGACTCCCCCGCACCCACTGCGAAGGCGAGACGCCACCAGAGCCCCTCCGCCCCTGCTGTTACCCGGAGGAGCCGCCCGAGCCCAATTACCCGGACTTCCCCGAGGAGCTGCCGGACCTACCGCCAAGCCCCGGCCGAGAGGAGCCCATGCTAGTGGACTGGCCTGGACCCGGGGCCACGGACGAGGTAGGCCCTGAGGGGGGACTTGGAAGTAGCCCGGGGGTAGCCAACTCCGGTCAGGCTGCAGACACATACGAGCCAATGTCAGTGTGTTTCGGTCAGGATACCCCACTGACTCGCAGCGGCAGCAGCCGCTACTAGGGCCCCGGGCTGGGACGCAGTGGAGTGGGTGGGCCTGCGTCCCCCCCTGCCACCCCTGCACGTGGGTGGCAGGCTTCCCCCTCACCCAACGCTCAGGTGTAGGAGCCTGGGCTTACCCCAACTGTTATATTGTTGCTCAGCCCCTGCCCCAAAGGGCCTGAGCTGTGACTGTTTGTGCCCCGCCCTGATCCAGGGCCTGGGCCTACGAAACTAACTGTTTGTTTGCTCAGCCCCTGCACCAAAGGGCCTGAGCCCCTGAACTGTGTATTGTTGCTCAGCCCCTGCACCAAAGGGCCTGAGCCCCCTGAACTGGGTATTGTTGCTCAGCCCCTGCACCAAAGGGCCTGAGCCCCCTGAACTGGGTATTGTTGCTCAGCCCCTGCACCAAAGGGCCTGAGCCCCCTGAACTGGGTATTGTTGCTCAGCCCCTGCACCAAAGGGCCTGAGCTCCCTAACTGTTTGTTTGCTCAGCCCCTGCTTGAGGGCCTGAGCCCTGGACTAACTGTTTGTCTGCTCAGCCCCTGCTTGAGGGCCTGAGCCCCTGGACTAACTGGTTTATTCCACCAGTAGTGAGTCGGTGTGGCTCCCCTGCTGCCCAGGAGGGTTGAGCCCCGGCACGAACCTTCCACATTCAGACATTCTGACACGTGGGTTTTCTTGAAGAGGTTCTGTTCGACCCTGCCACACATACGGTGGCAATTACTTGATGAAAAGCATTTACTTACTCTAGGTAGTGAACATACATTTTTTCTTGTCCATTTATACTCATTATTCCTCTTGCTTGGCAGACATGGTATTTTCCTCTTAATTCAGTGTCCCTGCACCTGTATGTCCTAACATCTGGTCTACTGAACTCTTCATACTGGGAATCTAGGGCCCATCAACCGCATTTACAACACAAATATCCCCACGCCTCAAATGCACATTTGTACAAGCTTGGCAGCCTCTCATTTACTTGCGCCCAATGCAAAAGGGTGGGGAAAAAAGTGCTTTAATTGCTAAATATTCTCTCCCCTCCCACTTTCCCACCCTTCCTTACTTTTAATTATTGTACAGGTAATTCTTAGGAATGAAAGAGGCAAGACAATCCTAGCTAAAACTGTACTTCTCAAACAACCTAATAACCTAAACTTAAACGTGGTCAGACAATTTACAGCAAAACTTAAAGATAAATGACCAAGGACAAGCCTGCATAGAAACACAACGCTTAAATTTCAGCTTTATGCCATGCTGTCAGCAACTTTTTATGCCATTTTGTTTAATTGAGCCAATATACAACCAACATCAAAGACGCTGAGTTATTTTGTGCTGAAGATATTGTAGGCATATTAGGCAGAGGTGGCAAACACAGAAAGGATCTGTCAAAGGTAACAGATGTATCAAGGGCATGAAGCACTGTGAAGAAGGCGTTAATTACTTATGCTGAGAAAGAAAAGGTGTTTCAAAAGCAGAAACTGTTTTCAAAAGATTCAACAAATCCCTATTGTGCTGGGGAGAAAAAGCTTCCTGCTTCTCAGACAACACTTACTCAAAATAATGAGATTTAACTATGAGAGCTTAAAAAAAATGTTTGAAGGAAGTTGTGTATGTGTGTAGGGCATTCCTTCCTTCCTTCTCCCCTCCCTCCCTTATGAGAATCTCTTTTATGAAATCTGCTTCACAGACATACTTTTAATTTCAGAATCTTTATCAAAAGGTATCTTTTAATATCTTCAAATTATAAATGACACTCTTTATTCCTATTTTTAAATCATATCATTTTGGGATGGGTACTTTGCATCCTTATGGATGGAAGGAGACTGAAGAGAAAGAGAAAGAGAAAGAGGGAGCATACATGCCTTTTGGAAATTTAGGACAAACTCTAGAGTAGTTTCCCCTTTTGCTATAAAAGCTATATTTTACAGTTAGTCCACCTCTGAAGAACCTCAGTGCTTCATGAGTAAACATCAATAAGCAAAACTGGAGACAGAGAGACAAATTTCCTATCAGAAGATCTGCCTTAGGCTTAATAACTTAAGAATTCTTTCTAAGATTACATAGGTCTCTGTTCACCCACAATCTAATTCTGATTCAGGAGACAAAACTGTCTCTTCATTATAGCATGCCATCTCCACCCTTCCCTCCTACCTCTTCCTCCCCACTCCTGTGGAATCCCCTAGGTCAGAAGTTTCTAAAGCATGATTGGTGGAGAGCTGGCTGGTCACATGCTGCAGATTCTCCTCATTTCCAAAGGAGAGAAACTGACCAGACAGAAGAAGAGATGAAATGACATCCTCTGCTTTTGGTCATCAACAACTTTGGTTGTTTTCCCCCCAAAAAGGTCAATATATGTATCACTCTAACGACAGTTAAAACTATTAAACACATGCCTTATATTACATTTTAATGCAAGCAAGAGCTGTAGCTGCACCGGGACATTAGGTGATCACAAGTGAGGAAGTGGTCTATGCAATTATACAGAGAGACTTCACAGTATCTCTATTACAATATGGCCCATGCAGTATGAAAAAGTTAAAGACCCCTGTCATCCCTCCTTTCCTATACCAATATCATACCACACACACACAAAAAGGGCTACTAATGACAATATTTGGGAAACACAGCTGGGCATTACCCAGGATTATCACATGACAGTACAGGGGTGGAAGGGACAGTTTCCATGACAAAATATCAACACATATGCTGCCAAATAGTCATAAAAGATACGGTAATTTCCCGCATGGTTAGACATACATGTGCTAGCTCTGCTTCAGCTAGTGCCTAAAAATAGAAGCGTAGCCACAACGGCACAGGCGGTGGCTCAGGCCAGCTGCCTGAGTAGAATCCACACTTGGAATTACACCTCTTAGCTACTGTATAGGAGAAGCTTCTGAGTGATGTTCTGTATATCAAAACTTGAAAGGGTAAATTAGTGGAGTGCATCTTCGCTAAACGAAATTATTTTCCTTTGTTAATAGTTGGGCTTTTTCTTTTTACCAAGGTACAAAGATTGAATAATACTCTGACTGGATTAACTGCCCTAAAAAATTAGTCGGATGTCACAGCAGGCCAGTTTTTGACCCACCTGATACCAGGATTTAAAGGTTTTGTGGGAGGGAACAAGTGCACTGCTCACTACCATAACTGCTCCACACTTTCTAGCTGGCAGTGCCAAGAGAATTGTGGATCTGAAGGGGAAAAAAAGTCTCTGCAGCCCAATCAAGCTTAGTGCTGAGCCACTGTCACCATAACCACCATGCAAGCCACAGTCGCCATCACCCCTACCACATATTTAACACTGGTATCACTTCAAATTCTAAACAGGCCCCATAATGTTGAAAGTCAGGATAAAAAAATAAAGGAATAAGGAATAATTTGTGCCTTCATTTCACTCAACAGTTCTTAACGGGAGTAGAATTAAAACAACAATACAAAAGTGGCCTCCAAAAATGTATATTCCCCGATTTATCACACAAAACCTGAATTTGCATATGCTAATCAGATAGATACTCAAATGCCTGATTTACTTACACAAATATGTGTTTTTGCACACCAAGGTGGGAGTATGCGGTTCTGCAGGCCACACTTGAAAATTTAGCTTTAACAGTACATCCTTAAAAACAGGAAAATTCAGAGGCAAATTTTGCTATCAGTTATTTCAGTGGAGATATTCCTCACTTCTACCAGTGTGACTGAGTGCAGAAATCTTGCCTACAGACTTCAGTGACACACTAAAATATGAAGTTATTTGGAGTCCATAAAGCAAACAATCACTATAAAAATGTTTGTGGCATTTTTAATATTTGGATACCATATTACAAAATGTAAATGCTCTTTTATTATAAAATTGAAATTTCTTTCCACAAACAGGGAAAAGAATAATACTCATGGAGACAGGGAAAACAGAAAGGATGAAGTAGCTTGCTGTAATTCCATTGCCTTACAATTTTTTGTTCTTCATTGTGTTTTATGACTGTCTTTTGAGTTTTGTTCCAGATATATAAATACAGGGTACACATTAGTATTTTTCTCAGGCTATAGTATGTGAACTTTAAAGTAACTCCTTCTTCATGTATTTTTATTATTCCAGGTCAGAGGTAATTAGCAAAAAAAACAAAAACCCATAATCTCATGTAATTTGGTCTTTTAAAAGTAACATTACTTTATGTCTCTCCAAGCTCCCTCCAAAAACCTTAACAAGGCCTCAAGCAAATAAGAACTCCAGCAAATACACTAGGTAACATAAAACCCCAAAATTCACATTCAGGCATGAGAACCTACACAAACTCAAACTAAAGCTCTGGTGACTATTTCAGTAGAGATTTCTTCATCGGTCTTCATCATCTAATTTCCGTGTGTATAAAAGCATGCACACACATAATGCACACACACTTTGCATAGATAAAACATATGTAGATAAAAATGTATGTGAGTTAAAATTCTCTCCATAACTTTTCTTTAGGGACCAAACCCCAGAGTTGGCTCTGTTTTCTAATTAGGAAGGCAGCACCGATTATACAGTGGGCTGGGAGAACTGGAGACAGCTTACACCATGAAGCTTGTTTTACATGGAATGTAAGGGAAGACTCGGAACAGCAATCTCAAAGGTGAAAGGCTAGAGCTTTAATCTTTAAACCACCCAGCCCTGGCAGATCCTTTCAACACTTTTGTGTTTTGTGGAGTCCATTTCATTTCTGCACACGTTTTCAAAAAAGGTGTTTCTTTCAAATGAAGAATGTATGGTTAAACCTAAAAGGAAGCCAGTCATTGACAGTTTTTGCTGTAGTTCATTTGTTATGTCTTGCTAAGGGTTTGCAAACAGATGTCCCAATGCATCTCCACTGGATGCAATTTTAGTCTAGACAGGGGAAATCCAAGCTACTGCTGCCCAAACAACATAAACACAGGAAGATTTTAAATCAATCATTTCATTAATAGGAACACATCTAATAATATAAGGGGAGGGTGTTTTGGAAGCAAGCCTACTTCAGAGCCTGAAACAGTCTAATTGCATGGTATTGTTCTTGTGCTAGGCAGGGCTATGGAACGATAAGTCTCACAAACCAGATTTTGGTGCTGTGGTGGATTACAATAAAATGAGCCTTGTTTCTCTAATATAAGTGGCTTTCAAGATCAGTGACAACTTTGCATTAAATAGTAAAGAGACTAAAATGTCTTGCGCAGCATAGTATTCATCTCTGCTTTGGTACATTCAGGTCAGTGCCCACACAAATATATTTCTAGCATGACCATTATTTCCATTTTCCTTAAAATTGTTTTATTTGAGAAACAGGGTTAAGTGCAGCTGCTATTAACATCCTCCGTATTCATCCCTGTGCTCCTGAGTCCTAGCCTGCTGTCTGTTCCCCAAACATATAAATGTCTACGGAAGATGGTTTTATGCCAGTCAATTCCATGCCTTTTGGGTTTTTAAACAGTAGGTTTCTCTTTATTTGTTTGGGGGACAAGTTGTTATTTTTGTTGTTTTTTATGTTACTTATTTTGTTTATTTGTATTCTGTGAACAATAGATGTGCCTTCTTCAAGAAGCTCAGTATACAACAGTCATCTCAGACCAACTGTTACCAATGGGTGTCAGTGTAACAGTAGAATGATATGATGGGGGAGAAAGGGGAGGAGATAAGATTAAAAAAATCCACAGATGAAGTCTAATTTTTTAGATTCAACATGTACATATAAATTGAAGATAGAAATGTGTTTCTTTTCAGCAGCACTCTAATCCATTGTAAACGTGCTCTGAAAAGTTGTTGAAGCATCTTTTACCCTAACACACATATTTGTGTTATTATGTCCAGAGGATCTGGTTTCAAATTTCATTTCCCAACTTAGATATACTGATATATATATACACACATATATAGATATACACCATGCATATTATTAAGTTTCTTCTATAATGCATTTCCAAAAGGAGAGAAGGTGAGGTTGTCTCTTTAATTCAGATTTCATACTGAGGAGTTAAGAGGCTCTGCGGACCCCAACTTATTAACCTGTGCCAATTTAACTAGTATTACTCAAGAGGTTCAGAGATCTAAAAATAGGGGCTAATCTTTGCAGACTGACAGCAGCTAATCAGTAGCTGCCCTGTCACAACGTGTCCCTCCTACTCTTTACAAGCTAAGTAAAAAACATTATATATATATATGGATGGATGGATATTCTGTAATTTGTTTTGTGCTCATCTCTTCTGGAAAAGAAAACAAAAGATGTAATTTTAGGTTGCTTTCAGCTTAAAATGAAACTTCTGGGCTTCCTTAGGAGTAAGCAATGGCTTTCTGAAAACAAGAAATACTTGTACGTCTATCAAATCCTGCTGTCAAAGTGATAAAATCCTTTACTTTTACTTACGATAAAAATAAACAAGCATAAAAACATCTACCCAGTTTCAACTCTGTGTAATTAGATGCATAAGAGATATGTGTTTGAAGTTTTACATATGTAACTTTGGTCTTTCCAGATTTTATTAGAACATAAAAAAGACAAGATTAACAATCTCATACACATTCACTGCTTCTCCCCAAGCATGTAACAAATTTGTATATGTGGACACATTTCTTGCCCTATTGCTTCTCAACTTCCAGTTCTCTGTAATAAGCTGGCGCAAGTCCATATTATAACAAAATATTACACGCCTATACACTCAGATCTGTTATTAATGGAAATAAAATTACAGCTAGGTGCCATGAAACAGTATCCCAATCCAGAGCACTGCTAAATACTAGGTGATCAGCAATTCTAGCTGGAGTGGCAATGAACAACTGAACTGTGCTATAAAAGTGAAAAAGACAATCAACATCATTTATAACTAAATTATAATTAAGTACTGGACTGTATTTGGTCCTTTTAAAACACCTTATGGTATCTAGGATGCACAGTATTAAAAAAAAAAGGGAGGGGGGGAATATCTTTCTGTGTTTAAATAGTTGTGGGCAGAAGTGCAGGAAATATTAAAATAACATTAAATAATCCTATTGCTAAGAGAGGGATATAAAGAGCAGTGGGTAAAAAGAGAGAAAAAAAAAAAAACTTTGCAGGCTTAGCCTGTACTCTGCTTTAAACACAAAAAAATGCTCTGCGTCGGTTTTCCCGCCAGTCAAGGTTGATGAGCCTGCATTTGGCTCTGACTAGCAGCTATTAAACAAATGGAACCAAAGTGCCTAAGCAGTAACTGCCATCCTGCGCTCTGCTCCCACAGCTGCTCTGGAGCCTAGAAAAGAGCCAATGGCAGGAAGTGTGCCCATCCCCCACAGCAGATCAACCAGACCTGTTTTTGTCTGCTTCAGCAGTAGCGCTCCAACCCTCTTAGCTTCCTCCCTCAGCTCCCACCCCCCTCAGCCTTATTTTCCATCCCTTTTCAACCATCATCCACTCATTTTAATTACGCAGAACGAGTTGCAACTCATCCAGCCTGGAAGTTATATTAAAAAAAGGGGGGGACGGGGGACAGACAGAGAGAAATGGCAGGAGAGAAAAAAGCAGTGGAGGGTGGAGTTGTGCCTCCTTGCCTTGCACTATGTTTTAATGCAACATTTTATTTTAGGTGTCTCCTAGGCCAGCAGAAACTTTTTTCTTTGACCTATGCCTCTCTCTCTCTGTTTCCAAGCAGGGGCAGAAAATGAAACAACTTTAGTGCCTGCACCCACAATGCACCATAAAAGATCTACCCAACAAGGATCAAAACTCCCAAAGCTGCCACTCCCTGGTGCCCAGTGTCACGCTGGCACATGACTCGGCTGTTTGGGGTGGGCTAGTCTCCCAAAGTGAAGTTTTCATATTTGGTTGGCTGCCGGTTTGGCGGGGGTGATGAACTCACTCTAATCCAATAAGCAAAAATAATAATTAAGAAAGAAAAGTGAAAGGGGGGGGGGGAGCGGCAGGCCTTGAAGAAAGGAGATATGGCCTGCCATTTGCATTGGCCCCATCCTCTGAGGGGAGGGTGTTTGCCCTCAGCACGCAATCCTTTGCAGCATTTATATGGATTTACAAAGGCACATCTGTGCGTGTTATAGGGCCAGCCTGACGTGTTTTCTGCTAGCAGCAGCTGCGGTTTCTGAGGAAACAAGGCTGATTTTCTAGTCAGGCTGGAAGATTTTTTTTTCCAAGAGCCTACGTGCGGGGGAGGGGAAGAAGGGAAAGAAAAGGGAGGGGAGGGAGAAAGAGCAGCAATAAAAACCTCCAGAGCTCAGAAGGGGGAGGGGAGGAGTAGAAGAAGAGCCTGCTGGGAATTTTCTTGTGCTTTCTTTCTCAACATATCTTTTCTGTGTTGCAATCTTTACTTTAAGGTTTTTTGTTTTTTTTTTTAATTAACCTTTGTAGTTTGGTTGCTGCTGCTGCTGCGTTTGTGTGTGTGACTGCTGCAGTTGGGGTTCATAACTGCAAGGGGGTGTCTCACATCACATGCCAAAAAACCCTTTCAATCCTGCCAAGTTAAAAAAAAAAAAAAAAAAGCTTAACTGTCTAGTCGACTCACTTTTTTGCTCCTTTAAATGGATTTTCACATTTTTCCTGTAAATTTCCCCTGATGTTTCTCAATCACTTTGTGACTGGGTCAGTCACTAGAAAGATGAATGGTTAATTTAATACATTCCAATTATTTTAATACACTAGCAGGTTTGGTACATGAAACCATTTTGCAAGGGATGAGCGCCTTTGGGGAGGTGGCTGTTCCCTTTCTCTGCCTCATATTTCCAGAGTCCTTTCTCAAAACCAGTCCCCGGCATCCAATAAAAATAGATAAATTCTCATGCTGATGAATGATTAACTCTGAAGCTAACATACAGGCCAGCATGGAAAGAGGAGAAGGGGGAGGAGAGAGAGCAAGACAGAGAGACATACACAGATCCACATGCACAGGGAGAGAAAAGGGGCCCTATCAGGGAGGCTCCAGTTCAACAACAAACTAATGCAGTTTTCATTTCTGAATCATGTTTTTTTCTTTTTGAGGGGGGTTATGAGAGATGGGACTATATTTACATTCAATTCTTTAAGTTCAGCATTTGCTACCTTTACTATTTAGAGCACTATAAAGCATAATTCAGTGTTACACGCTCTGGGGCAAATACTACTGCCCTAACAAGAACATTTTAAGCATCATCAAAATATTTTACGTAAAATTTAGTTTAGCGCTTTCAAAAAAACCAAAAACTCCTTGGTTTTTTTGGGGGGTGGGGGAGTGTTTTCTGGCAAGGGGTGAAGAAGAAGAGACAAAGAGGGAGGAACCAAGTAGTATGAACAGGGAAAACTCTTTGCTGGTACCATTAAATTAAAACCAAACAAACACTGAAACTAAAAATTATTCATTACTTAATTTTAAGGTGTGCATCAGTGGGTGTTTGGGGGTGGATGGGATAAGAGGTAACACATATTTGCTCTTTGTAGCTGGTCTTATGCTGAAAATGTCAAAACTTTAAAACTTCAGGAGTATTTTTTAAATATCGAAACATTCTTCTGTGCCAATATTGCAAGATAAATTAATTGGTCTGATGTTTATGATTAAAAAATACAGAAGACAAGCAAGAAACAACTTGGAAATATAAAAGGCAATAATAAACATTTTCAACCTTGACTGCCTAAAATTAAGCACCTAAATTCATATTTAGGCACTTTAGAAGTGACCTGATTTCTTGAGGTGTTGAGCACTCACATACCCAATTAGCTTCAACACCTCAGAGAATCAGGCCACTTATTTAGGTGCCTAAATATAGCTTTTGATGTCTAATTTTAATCAGCTAGATTTGAAAATTTTAGCCAGTACCTTTAAAATGAAGGGGGAAAAAGCCATGATATCAGTTTAGGTTCCATCCAAATAACTGCAAAATTATTGATTAAATATGAAAAGGGTATGAAGGGTCAGAACATATTTATTGGATGAAGAAACCTACTGACATTGCAGCTAACTGATAGAAAACAATGCATACATATTTGACATCTGCTATTCATGCTTGTACCACTTATTGCACTGGAAGTATTTAGTGTAAAAAAAACCATTTGCAGATTGTCAGGTTCGATCCATCACATCTTTCTGCATGAATCAGACTGCACTGGTTTCCAGTAGAAAGACTACATTTAAGAAAAGAATTGCCTCTGATTAAAAAAAGAAAAGGAGAGCCAGCCAGGACTCTACATATACAAATATACACATACACACAGAAAATTTCACTTAAGTGTTATTTCTGACTTTACAAAAGTCAGAAAATGCTATTTTCTCCACCATTTAAAATTATTCACTTGTAAGACTCACACTTCATTTGGTTTTTCTAAATGTTTATGGCCACATTGTGTCTGGCCCATGAGACGGGGAAGACCCACCCTCCCCAGGGTCCAGGAACAATCATGTCCCTTCAATTCCCAGTGTAAAGACTACTAGCTTCTAAGTACTACTGCTGACACTAGAATCAGTATTGCCAACTGTAAACATTCAAAAATGGCTTAAACTCATGAGTTTTCTTTTAAATAATTATTTTTGGTTCTCTTTTATTCACCTTCTGATTTTTGAGCCTTTAGGGTACACTCCAGTCACATTTTCAAGCTCCCTCACCCCACCCCCAACAACTGGGACTGAAAAGGTATTTTTTTAATGAAAAGAGATAGTCTCTTTTAATCACATGACTCCCGGAGCTGGAGTTATAAAAACCTCCAGCAAGGATAGTGGGAGGAGAGGCATGCTAAGTGTGGGGATACAGCATGTACTGCTGAGGAGATTCTGGGAAGCACTGCAGCATACAGGGCAGCCTGCCATAACTTAGTGGCCACCAAGGTTGCCAGGTAAAATCTTAGTGAAGACAAGGCAATCTGTAATTTTCACATGAGATAACATGTTGAGTTAAGACTATGAAGGAGCATAGGATTTGCCTTGACCCACTAACTTGTGTGACAACTACAACTTGCCTTTGCATGACAACACACGTTCTTCATGTGCATGATGCTTCTTCAGCTACCTACTGGACTACTATTGTGCACATAAAGCAAAAAGGGGAAATATAAGCTTTTCAGTGTCCCTTCCTTGAAAATCAACTTTCCAAACACCTAGAAGGGCACAAAAATTCCCTAGTCTGTAACCAGGCTCTTGCCAGCATATCTTCCAAAATCTAATGATAAAGTTTAACACATTCTCCTCACCACCCTGGAATATGCTACACTGAAGAGAACCAATTTTGAGGGAGACCATACAGCTTCACAGGAATCTTTCACGGCTCTCTATATTTTAAGGGAGTAACAATCGGAGGGAAAAAACATGGTATATTTGGCACATTAAGCCCAGTGGATCAAAGCTTATTAAAAAGAATCAGTGGAACATATTAAAGAAGCCAGCCTGGACAAACTGCCACCTTGACAAACGCTCACTGTGATTAGATGAGCATTGCCATCCATCCTCCTCCTTTCACCACTGAGTGAAACTGTCATTAGCACAATGTCAGTCCCAATATCATCAATGTACTAATTGCCAGGTTTAGGCAGGAGACAAATCGAGGTAATGCAATCCCGTAGGTGGAACCCATGCTGGAAGGAAACAGTTTGACAGATATGGTGGTTCCTAATAGATTGGAGAACAATTATTTAAAAAGGAAAGGAGGCTCTTTGCTTCCCTGTGCAGGAAGTTTGAAACTTTTATGAAATGTAAACACATCTGGAAGGGACGTCAGCAGCGGGGATCAAACTTGGGACCTCTGAATCCAAAACCCTGAGTCTCTACCACCTGGGTGAAAAAACCTAGCTCTGTTAACTCAAGGGCTGTAGCAAACCCATAAACCCCTAGGCGTTCAAGTTATCAGAGGGGAAGACAGACAACCAAAGTAAGCATGGATTACAAATGAAACAGCAAAAGAATAGAAATGAGTTATATATAATTAACTGTATGTGCAAAATATCTCAAAACTCTACTCTTGCAGTCTTCAGCACTTGGACAAATTAATAATGAGATGGATAATGGTAGCCAAGACAATCCACTACTTTTTTCAAGAAGTGCCTTGGGATCTTTAATTTGCACTAGTACCATCACTAGTATTGGGAAGAAAGAACCTCTGTTAAAATGTTTCATTTGAAGAACTTCTTGTATGCAAGAAAAATCCCCATAACTTTTGGGAACCTCTAGATGAGGACAGAGAAGAGACTTGATTTCCTCTGAAACTGGTTACTTAAATTGGCTGACAAGTTGGCTAATTTTCTATCTGTAACTCTGAAAACAGTACTACCAGGTCCAGTCAAAAAATGAGAATTCAAAAACATCTGAGGAAGCTGTGTTTGCTCCAGTGGGCACGGTCCTGAAAAATGGGGATTTTCCAATACAGCACAGAAGCTGCAAACCAGAATAGAGACAGGGAAAGTCAGAAAAGTTGCAGCTTAGTGGCTCAAAAAACCTCCAAAAACTCTCATTTTCTACTAGTGGATCAAGCCATTTATAAGTAGGGCTCTGTGTGCACCACTGCACAATAGGACCGATTCTACAGCAAGGACCCTTAAATTCCGATGCAATGTTAATATACTCTATTACAGTGGAATATCTTTCATTGTTACCCCACCCTCACACACACTACGGTTTATAACTGAAAATCGTCAAAGCACAAAACTCTTCAATTATGATTTTTGACTCAATAGTTTTGGAGAATGGATTTTTCCACTATACTCTTTAGGTGGTGTGACTCTACTCCCCGAGCTTGGCTTATTATGCTAAGAACGTAAGAATGGCAATACTGGGTCAGATCTATGGTCCATCTAGCCCAGTATCTTGTCTTCCAACAGTGGCCAGTGCCAGATGCTTCAAAGGGAATGAACAGAACAGGGCAATTATTAAGTGATCAATCCCCAGTTGTCCAATCCCAGCATCTGCCAGTCAGCGGCATAGGGACACCCAGAGCATGGGGTTGAGTCCCTCACCATCTTGGCTAATAGCCACTGATGGACCTGTTCTCCATGAACTTACCTAGTTCTTTTTTGAACCCAGTTATACTTTTAGCCTTCACAATATTCCCCAGTAATGAGTTCCACAAGTTGACTTTGCGTTGTATGAAGAAGTAGTTCCTTTTGTTTACTTTCAACCTGCTACCTACTAATTTAATTTGGTGACCCTAGGCTCTTGTGTTATATGAAGGAGTTAATAACACTTCCTTGTTCACTTTCTCAACATTCATGATTTTTAGACCACTATCATATCCCCCGATAGTCGTCTCTTTTCCAAGCTGAACAGTCCCAATCTTGTTAATATCTCCTCCTATTGAAGCTGTTCCATACCCTTAATTATTTTTATTGCTCTTCTCTGTTCCTATTCCATTTCTAATATATCTTTTTTGAGATGGGGTGACCAGAACCATAATATTCAAGGTGTGAGTGCACCATGGATTTATATAGTGGAATTATGATATTTACTGTCTTATTATTGATCCCTTTCCTAATAGTTCCTAACATTCTATTTGTTTTTTTTTTTTTTTTTTTTTACTGCTGCTGCACATTGAGCGGATGTTTTCAGAGAACTATCCACTATGACTCTAAGATCTCTTTCTTGAATGGTAATAGCTAATTTAAAACCCATTATTGTCTATGTATAGTTGGGATTGTTTTCTAATATGCATCACTATGCATTTATCAACATTGAATTTAATCTGCCATTTTGCTGCCCATTCACCCAGTTTAGTGAGATCCCTTTGTACCTTTTCTCAGTCTGCTTGGGACTTAACTACCTTGAGTAGTTTTGTATCATCTGCAAATTTTGCCACCTCACTGTTTACCCCTTTTCCAGATCATTTAGGAATACGTTGAACAGCACTGGTCCCAGTACAGATCCTTGGGGGACACCACTGTTTACCTCTGTCCACCATGAAAACTGACCATTTATTCCTACCCTTTGTTTCCTGTCTTTTAGCCAGTTACTGATCCATGAGAGGACCTTCCCTCTTATCCCATGACTGCTTACTCTGCATAAGAGCCTTTGGTGAGGGACCTTGTCAAAGGCTTTCTGAAAGTCCAAGTACACTATATCCACTGGATTGCCCTTGTCCCCCAAAGAATTCCAGTAGAGTGGTGAGGCATGATTTTCTTTACAAAAGCCACCGTGACTCTTCCCCAACAAACTCTGTGTACCTATTTCTAATAAATCTGTTCTTTACTACATTTTCAACCAATTTGCCTGATACTGAAGTTGCTGTTCTTCAGCTAGCTCAGCTCACTAGCTACACTCCCTCCACTACATGACTGCAACTTCCCTAATATCCTGGTGCTTGGCTCCATGCACTGTAATCTAATTAACATCTCCTTGCAGGGAATAGTGAAGAAAAAGTAGTAGTTGTAAGCAGGTCCTGGAAGGGCAGGGAGATGTAAAACAAAATGTCAGGCATCTAGTTACAGTAAATAGTAAATTCTGTGGAATCTTGGAAAACATCAAACTTCACAGCCATGGAATTGCAGAAACCACAAGACCCTGACTGAGATGAATAGGACAGTTCTCAACTGTTAGACAGCTGAAGACATTGGCAGGCATCACTGCCATTGTTTACACTTGGTTCAGGTTTTCAAGGTTATTGCTGTTGCCATAATGGCCAGAAAGATTATTTTTTTTAAATCAAAACGGAGATTCTGAAATATAATTAAGAAGCAAAAAGTGAATTCTGCAGCATGTTTTGCAGATACAAAGCTGCAGAATACACTGAATCCTGTTCCTATGTCACTGTGTATTGTTCTATTTGGCTCTCATTTAAAAAAAAATTAAGGATACTTTATTGCATATATAATACAAAATATCACAAGCACATTTTGTGTAATTACGGTATTTAGTGTGAAGATGTACCTGAATTAATTGTTGCTTCAGAGCATCTGTAGCTAAACAATTCAAATAGTACCAGAACCAATGGCATGAGTCAAACATTTTACAGTAAGCAAAACAACTTTATCCACATTTGAAATCCAGTATTTTAAAGGCTGCAAACCATAGCACTTTGAATGCCATACTTCTTTCCTTTCAAAGGCATAAGGGTAAAAGGAAAGTCTACAACTGTTAACTTAGGAGGGAGCATTTGTCACAATATTATGGTGGTTGGTCTATTCAGAGCAGCTGTACCATGCATTCAAAGACACTCAACTATTTAACTAGTTTAGTCCATGACATACAAAAATCTCATCTTAAACCATCAGATTTCCAAGATTTCTACTGAACATTCTTTGTAAGATATGTAAGGTAATATATCACCAAAACTTCTGAATGACTGACAACATTTTATCCCCTTTCCAAAAAAAAAAATTGTTTTCTGGCAATCTCAGAATTTTGAGAGAGAAAAATGAATGGGTTTCTCAATCCTACCCTTTGAAAGAGTTCATTATATCAATGGTGAAATTGCTATTAGAAGTTAAGAAAGGTTGCTATTGCCTTCCTCCATCCCCAAACACAATCTTTTGCAAACAAAAATATATTGTAAAACTTTTTTTTGATCAAGGGGAGCTATAATAGTGACATAACCTAGCAACTGAAATGTAAAACAGACAGGACAAAAGGGTTTCCCTAGCTCTCTGAGATCTGTTTCATTTTAGGATGCTTGCTAAGAATTAAGACAACGAGTTTAAACTAATCCCTTTACAAAGGTGTAAAGTAACAATTGGACTCTACAGATAGACTTCCTTGGTTAACATGAGTTCTATTCAACAAGCTCTTTGACACAGGAGCCAAATGCAGGTCAGCTCTCCTCTGGAAACTGTTAGTCTAAGTTTGGTAACCTGGGACTATCAGGCTGCTGTTTCCATGCTTACTCAGATTGAGTGGGTATATTTCTTACATTTTTTGGTGCAATGCTTTAACAGACACTTCTGTTTAAAGCAGCTGGTTGGAGGGTAGCAGGGAAGAAGAGAGGGGGAGAGGGAGATAGAGACCTTGTTATATGAGATACTTAATTGCCCTGCTTCTGATCCTGAATACTGTATCCTTCAGTGGAAAATTACCTCTGTTCCATAAGGTACTGTACTTTATCTATTTTCACAAAATGGGTCTGACCAACACACGTCTTTGGACACCAAATTTTTGTAATCCCAAATCTGAGCTCACTCTGAACGCACATCATAATGAATGTTTACATTCTTAATATAATGGCTAATAAATATGGCTTCTCTTCATTTAAATGAAAATTTCTTGTTCCTACATCTACCCTTTGGTTAATTCGATGTACAAAACCCCTCTTCTATGGAACTAAAATTGAATTGCTGTTCTATATATTTCAGCCCCTCAGTAACAACTGTGGTACTGCAAAAAACACCCGCACCACTGTGCCATGGGCACAAAACCTCAAATGGCCAGAATGAGGCCCATGAAGTTCTACAACGCAACCATTGACATCTTTATTAATGAATTGCAATCAGCGGACAATGCTCCATCCTGACCTAAGTGGGCTGCACCTCCATGTATTAAAGATGAGGATGGCTGCAGCAATCTGCTTCATTTTATAAAAAACTTGATGCACACATTGAGGTTGTGGTAAACAGCAACACAGTTCTCAGTTTGGCAAAATTTACTTGTCCCGGTCTTAACCTAAATGTTTGTAAAAACAATTCTTGTTGCAAAAATACATGAAGACACATTTCTAATTAATCTATTCCTTATACCAGATATGTCCAACATATTTTAGAGTTATGAAAAGTAATTTCCAATGACTATTCAGGAAAGCAAAGTTGTTATGCTTAAAGTTATGTGGATTTTTAAAGCAAGACATAATATATGAGATGTCATTAAATCCTTTAAGACTTCCATTGCTACTATATTTTTGGTATATATTAAATTTATGAAATACAGTTTTATAAAATGTGACAAAACTGAATTCAACCTGTTCTCCTCAACTCTCCACCCACGCATGCACCCCTGCCTGTAGGCTGATATTTTCACAGGCAGTCCAGCAGGCCAGCCCCACAGAAGATGCCATCTTTACCCTTCAGGTTGAACATTAGGCTTCAGGAGAAAAGGAAAAAGAAAAACAAGGGAAGAAAAAGAAATCTATAGTTTTGCAGATGAAACACTGATCTGATCTGCTTCAAACCATCAGCATCTCAATTTTCATTTAACACATATATTCGAGCTGGTGCACTCACACCACAAGCAGGCAGCACCTAATCAGATACTTCATTAATATGAGGAAAGAAAGAAATAATGAAAAACATCTCCTTCACATCCTAATCAATAGCATTTGGGAGAAAAAGTACTCCCATAAGCAGAACTAGGCTAAAATTTGTATGCCTGGTCATTTAAACCAATAGGCCTCCCGCTCCTGTTGAGGGAACAAGGTTAAAACTTGCAGTATATATTAAAAAGCCAGAGCTAAATAGAGAGATCTGCTTTTCAGAATGTGAGCGTCGAGATGCTCTCTGGGGTATGTAGCAAAGCAGCAAGTGTTATAATTTGAGGATATGGACAGTTTACTTAGGTTCCCTTTAGCAGGAACCTGTTTGCATAGTGTAGATATTTTACACATGAGGACCTGGCCAGCCGGCAAGAAAATTGGAGACAGTAGTCACCCAGCTATTGCAAATTATTGGATAATTCTGTCTCTCTGTGGAATTTATATCATCACCATTCTGAATTTCATACATCAATGCTCCCTTCCTTCCAAAGTCCTAATTAACAGTGTCCCCAAAATACTTTAATCTTCTATCCATCAGATGTCTGAAAACCTCCCTGATCACCCACTTTTTAGCTTAAAGTAACAACAAAATCAATTATTTAGGTCTAATTTCTACAAACATTAACTACAGATAGTAGTGATTACTATCATGAGTAGTTGCATTGACTTCAATGGAACTAATCACTGGAATAAGCACTGTGATCAGTAGCAAGTGTTTGCAGGATTGAGCCCTTGTGATGAATATCTTTTTTTAAAATTCCAGATATCTCCTATATAAACAGGTGCACTTGAGACCATATTATGGTTTCTCTGCTACCATTCCCTAAAATCACAGAGGAAAGTGCATCTGTCCTTAGTCACGATCTTTTTGTGCAAGAAATTTTGTTCCACAATAGGATAATTTTCACTATCATTTAAAACACTGTAAGAAGAAAAACTAATGTTACCTCTCCTCCCCGACCCAACAAAATACCCCAACCAAACAAATTCAATAGTTGTGCTGCATCAGCGTATAGACAAGAAAATGAAAGGAGTGGAAAGGCAGACTTATAAAAATACATATAAAGAAAAAGTCAGATCATAAATGGCATTTTAGCCTTGGGGCCTTCTTCAGGCTGTGGAAAAAACAGAGAACAATTAACAGCTAACTCATCCGCTGTCAATTGTGGGTGTGTTTGTGTGTGTGTGCACGCACGCATGGTGGGATATTATAGATCATAATCTATAGATTTCCTGAACCAACAAAATATTAAAATTATTTTTTAAAATGCAGAAAGAGTGGGATGTGGGGGAAGGAATATGAATGGTTGCTTTTTTCCCCATGGCCTATGGGAAAACTTTACTGATTATTTTTCATAGAAAAAAAACAAAAGAAACCGTGCTTAGTCCTCCACCACTGAGGATTAGCTGTTCAGAGAAAAGATTTTTCATTTTCACACATGCACACGCTTACACACACGCTTGGTTCAGATAAATTTGCACAAGCTGCTTTGACTAAACTGACGGGAAGCCTGGCTGCATCTGAAATACATGGTTATTCTCACAGACAAGAGGGTATACTGCATGCATGTTGCTCAGAATTAGACAGCAGTTTAGGACTCTACATTGATCAGGGAAGAGCAGCCTTGTCGTTATTCATCACTTTCAATAATCAAACAAATATTGTGACTGAGGTAATAAAATACAATGCATAGGTGTGTATGTGTGGAAGAGGAAAAAGGACGTGGTTTGATTCTGCATGCCCTCTGTGTTCTAGTCAATGCAAACAATCTAAATCCTGGAGTGGGTACTGGACATTTTAAGGAGATCTAGCTCTTATATTTCACTTCAGGCTAAAGCACAATTTATCTTCTGTTCCACTCTTCCCCAATTTCCCTTCTCATCAGAGCTGCCAAAAATCAGAACAGTTCGATTTTATTATGACATCTTTTCGGAAGTTACCTGTGAATTATGACTGAAATTACTACATTACTACATTACTGTGAAACCAGAGCTCATGGGCAGATTATTTCACTCACCACGGCTCACTTTGCTTTTAATACTTAATTTTTCATTACTAAATGTAGTTAAGTTTCTGCAGTGATAGATTTTTTTTAGAAATTAATTACAACCTTATAAATACATTTCTGTAATGCCGTCACAAGGAGAAGGAGGATCCATGCTGAGTCCTCCAACTGTAGCCTAGCAGAGCAAGAGCGCCTCATGTCACCTCCAAGAATAGCACTGAGGGGCTCCAGCAGAAACTGAGTCCAGTCCTCCTCTATTTGTGGAAAGGTTCCAGTGACATCAAGCATTGGGAGAGAGAGAAAGAGAATATTTGAGGATCCAAGTTCAGCTCTGATGACCTCTTCAGGACAGGGGGAAACTGCATTTCAAAGGAAACTTTAGTAGGTTGATCTTGTTGCTTTATATGTGGTGCATGCATTGTATTGCACATTGCAAATAAGCATAGACCTTTGTTAGAAAGATCCCGTATGAGAAGAAATGCTGCAATATGTGCCTGTAAGAACACTGAACCCTTCAGCTATCACATCCATTCGAAACTGTTCATTGTTCTATATTTCTGACCTTCCCCATTTAACAGATGCTGTGTAAATGTGCTTCATTTAAAAATATATATATTCTTATTGCACTTTAAGAAAGGATATAGTTCAGTTGTCTCATGCAAATTGTGTCCAGAAACCACTTAGAGTGTATTATGTTACACTTAAAAATACATACCTATTGTATTGTACATCAGAAAATATTTCTATTTTGAATGTCTTAAACTAATAGTATTGGACATTTATATAGCACTCCCCAGTCCAGAGAATCCCAAAGTGCTTCACAGATTATAGTTTCAGTCCTGAAAACTCCTGTGTGTTTGCACAGTCCTTGACTTCAATGGGAATCCGTAAGTGAGAAAGGATTTTCAAGATTAGGCCCTGTATCTTTGTATAGGTGTCTTATTATTATTAATATTTAGCACTCTGATAGACACCTTCATCTTACAATCTCAAAAGTCCTTTCCATAGTCTTCTACAGATAGAGAAACAAAGACACAGACTTGCACAGGCCACACAGCAAGTCAACTGTTGAGTCTAGAAAAGAATCCAACTCTCCTGATTACCACAGGCAGTTGCTTGCTCCCATGTCTCATGAAGATGGCTAACTCACGAGTTTAATAGTGCAGAACACTTTACACAGTGTGGGCTAGCACAGGAAATGAAGAATACTGTCCCCAACTCAAACTCTGTGTCCTAAATTCCCTTCACATTTACCCAATTTACCATTTAATCAGGATGCTGGGGTAATACCCTATCTCTTTTGTTAATTTACCATGAAACTATCATGATCACAAGTAGACAGGACCTCCATTTTACATTTCATCTGAAAGATGGCACCTCCAAGAGGACAATCTCCCCTGAAACCATGCTGGGACATTGATTCAGCACCGGCTCAGAGAAAAGAATGCATCTGAAGAAGTGGGTTTTTTACCCACGAAAGCTTATGCCCAAATAAATCTGTTAGTCTTTAAGGTGCCACCAGACTCCTTGTTGTTTTTTAGAGAAAAGAATGTCACCTATTGAATCGTGAATACCACTTTCAAGAGACATCCTTCTATGTGTCACATATAACCAGTATAACACAATTCTCACAGCTGCCAGGAAAGCTGAAAACATTCTATTTCAAGAAACTAAATTTTAATTTTATTCAGAAAAGACACTGGCATTGCTAGAAAGAGAGGCTTTTACCAAGATGTGGAAGAGCATTAGCAAAATGTTATGGGACCATATGGCCTTTAATATCCTGGCCAGACTAACAACCATTTAGGGTATTAAGACTTCTATGGGCAAACCCTGCTTCCCTTCCTTCCAGTTAATAATTTGCAGGTGATGAATGTGGATATGGTCATACATATATAGTAGTACGTCTATACGGCTCATTTATTGCAGCTTTTTTTTTGTTACGTTTACTATCCTAATTTTTTTTTGCTCAGATTTGCAATTCTAATAATATTGGGGGTGTTCTGTTAATATTAGGGATTCATCTGTACAGCCTCCATGGAACAGCAGAACACTGAACCCAAGTGGCTTAGGCCTGGTCTACACTAGGAGCTTATATCGAATTTAGCGCCGTTACATCGAATTAACCCTGCACCCGTCCACACCAGGAAGCTACTTAGTTCGAAATAGAGCTCTTTTAAATTCGACTTCTGTAATCCTCGAAAACGAGAGGAGTAGCGCTAAATTCGAAATGGCAATATCGAATTAGGCTAGGTGTGGATGGAAATCGACGGTAATAGCTCCGGGAGCTATCCCACAGTGCACCACTCTGTTGACGCTCTGGACAGCACTTCGAGCTCGGATGCTCTGACCAGCCACACAGGAAAAGCCCCGGGAAAATTTGAATTCCTTTTCCTGTCTGGCCAGTTTGAATCTCATTTTCTGTTTGGACAGCGTGGAGAGCTCAGCAGCACTAGCAACGATGCAGAGCTCTCCAGCAGAGTTGGCCGTGCAATCTAATAGAAAGAGGGCCCCAGCATGGACTGATCGGGAGGTGTTGGATCTCATCGCTGTCTGGGGCGATGAGTCCGTGCTTTCAGAGCTGCGCTCCAAAAGAAGGAATGCAAAGATCTATGAGAAGATCTCTAAAGCCATGGCAGAGAGAGGATACAGCCGGGATGCAACGCAGTGCCGCGTGAAAATCAAGGAGCTGAGACAAGGCTACCAAAAAACCAAAGAGGCAAACCGACGCTCCGGATCCCAGCCCCACACATCACGTTTCTACGAGGCACTGCATTCCATCCTAGGTGCGGCCGCCACCACTACCCCACCAGTGACCGTGGACTCCGAGGATGGGATATTGTCCACGACCGGTTCCTCCTCGGAAATGTTAGGTGACGGGGAAGATGAGGAAGGAGATGAGGAGGACGAGGCAGTCGACAGCGCTTGCACCGCTGATTTCAACGACAGCCAGGAGCTCTTCATCACCCTTACCGAGATCCCCTACCAACCGTCCACAGCCCTTACCCCGGACACCGAATCAGGGGAAGGATCAAGCAGTGAGTGCTTTAAACATCTAAACATTTCATTTTAACATAAGTGGAATATTTATATTGTTAAGAATGGGCTTTTCAGTCACTCAGTTAAACATAGAAACTTTTATTTATAACAAAACAGGAATAATAACTATTTCAGTAATTTGTTGTTCATGATTTATTTGGCTTAGTAAACTTTTTACTACTAACTATGTATAGAAAATCAAGTACTGTCCGGATATTCATGATTAGTCCACAACACGGCCCCTCCACTCTGTAGTCCGTTATGCTCAACTTAAAGGAAAAGGCGGTCAATGTGCCCGGGAATGGACAGACAGTCCTCCTGGGATAGCTCCGCATAGCTCTCCTGGAGGTACCGCTCCAGCATGCGCACGAGGTTCAACGGCAGGGCAATCTTGTTTGGTCCCCCGTGGTAGCACACGTTCCCACGCCATGAGTCCATGAGGTAGTCGGGGATCAGTGCGCGGCACAGCATGGCGGCATATGGCCCAGGCCTCTGCATGCATTCACGCAGCATCCTTCCCCTCTCGGTCTCCGAGATCCTCATGAGGGTTATGTCACACATGACGCCCTGCTTTAAATTAGGGAGGGGAATGTTAGTATTTGGACTGCTTTACAGCCACGCGGTGGAGGCGGCAGAGGGGCAGCATACAGGGATCTTTCCCGGGGACAGCCGCGAGGTGGTGGGACAGGGGCAGAGCTCATGCTTCCCTGATTGCTGCCAGCAGAGAGTGGCCTTGCATTCAGTGCGAAAGGAGCCCAGTGCTACTATTACATGTTTAAGCTGCCACAAGTCTAC
The DNA here is from genome assembly GCF_028017835.1 of Emys orbicularis. Taxonomy (NCBI): domain Eukaryota; kingdom Metazoa; phylum Chordata; order Testudines; family Emydidae; genus Emys; species Emys orbicularis. The sequence goes on along the minus strand of NC_088685.1, from coordinate 121,427,071 downwards.
GGCTTACCATGTTTGCCCGCAGCAGAAGTAGAGGTGTCCTGCAACGCTTCTCTGATCGCAACTGCAGGACCCCAGACACATAAGGCGAGGGCCGAAAATTCGACCTTGTCCTGAGTGCGCATGTGAAAGGTGCAGTGCATGGTGTTGTTCACAGAGAAAGACTATGCTCTTTGTTAGCAACTTCATTTATCTGTCTCAGGAATTTACTCCCTTTTTCCCATTCCCACAGACACATCTGCGACTGTCTCCCAACCCAGCCTGGCATCACACTCCCAGAGGCTAGCGCAGATTAGAAGAAGGAAGAGAAAAACTCGTGAAGACATGTTTTATGAACTTATGGAGTGCTCACGAGAGCAGGCAGCCCAGACGACACAGTGGAGGGAGAACTTGTCACAAATGCACAGAGCAGTCATGGAACGGGAGGAGAGGTGGCGCCAGGAGGACCAGCAGGCTACTCAAACCCTGCTTGGACTAATGAGGGAGCAAACGGAGACGCTCCGGCGCCTAGTGGATGTTCTGCAAGACCGGAGGCAGGAGGACAGAGCACTGCTGCTGTCTATCTCTAACCGCCCTCCCCCGCCACCAAGTCCCACACCCCCCTCACCAAAAGTACAAAGAAGGAGGGGCGGCAAGGTCCGTTAAAACTGTCAGTCGGCCACTGCACACTGCTGCAGCAATGGAAGGCTCTCGTTCCAAAGTTTGAAAAGTCCTTTCCTACCCATCTCACACTAGCCCATGTGCAAGTTTCCTTCCCCCCCCCCCCTTTTCATGTGCGGTTCGTAATAAAACATCGGTTTCTGTTAAGTACTGTTTCCGAGAGTGTCTTTTGGAGGGGATTCTGTCTGAAGGGGGGGAAGGGGTTTGTTACTTGGACAGGACAGTCACCTGTAGCAGGCTACAGAGGCGGGGGCAGGTCCAGCATCAGGACACATACACAGCACAGTCACCAGTTACCCTGGTCAGTCTGGGAGGCGGTTTTCTTGTTCTGGGGTGCGAGGGGGATTGATCTGTGACTTTGTGTCGGGGGAGGGCAGTTAGAGATCCTATGCCGCGGTCCTTATCCTGGATCACAGAGCCACGCAGCAGGGGATCTGTTACCCTCCGCCCCCTGCCAGAAAGTCACTTGGCCGACACATACATCCAGTCCCGCCCAGGACTGCTGGCAGGCTGCGTTGAAACAACCAATGCAGCACTGCGGAGCCTGTCATTCCCGGACTTACTTTAGAAGCATCATTTGCATCAAAACAGTAAGCCCGCCCCCCGCCACAGTCTGCGTCCCCGGTTTAAAACATTCCCGCGAAAACAGTAAAAAAGAGAACCTTGTTCATTAACAGAACAGAACAGATTTTATTTGTTGGGAAGGTGGGGAAGGGGGTATGTAACTTGGAAGGATAGTCAACAGTAACTGGGTAAAGAAACGGGGGCAGGTTCAGCATCTGTGTCCACAAAGTAAAAAGTCACTGGAGACCCTGTTCAGTCAGGAACCTGGCTTTCAAAGCCTCCCTGATGCACAGTGCGTCCCGCTGTGATCTTCTAATCGCCCTGCTGTCTGGCTGGACGTAATCAGAAGCCAGGCTATTTGCCTCAACCTCCCACCCCGACATATAGGTCTCCCCCTTGCTCTCACACAAATTGTGGAGCACACAGCAAGCAGCTATCACAATGGGGATATTGGTCTCGCTGAGATCACAGCGAGTGAGTAGGCTTCTCCATCTGCCCTTGAGACGGCCAAAAGCACACTCCACCACCATTCTGCACTTGCTGAGCCGGTAGTTGAATAGTTCTTTCCCTGAGTCCAGTGCGCCAGTGTAGGGCTTCATGAGCCAGGGCATTAGCGGGTATGCAGGGTCCCCGAGGATGACTGTAGGCATCTCCACATCCCCAACAGTTACTTTGTGGTCCGGGAAGTAAATACCTTCCTGCAGCCGTCTACACAGACCAGAGTTCCTGAACACCCTAGCGTCATGAACCTTGCCAGGCCATCCAACGTAGATATTGGTAAAACGTCCCCGATGGTCCACCAGTGCTTGCAGCACCATTGAAAAGTAGCCCTTCCGGTTGATGTACTGGCTGGCCTGGTGGTCCGGTCCCAGGATAGGGATGTGAGTCCCATCTATAGCCCCACCGCAGTTTGGGAATCCCATCTCGGCAAAGCCATCTCTGATGAGCTCCACGTTTCCCAGGGTCACTACCTTAGATAGCAGTAGCTTGACGATTGCCCTGGCTACTTGCATAACAGCAACCCCCACGGTAGACTTGCCCACGCCAAACTGGTTAGCGACGGACCGGTAGCTGTCTGGCGTTGCGAGCTTCCAGAGGGCTATGGCCACTCGCTTCTGGACAGTCAGGGCTGCCCGCATCCGGGTGTCCTTTCGCTTCAGGGCAGGGGACAGCAACTCACACAGTTCGAGGAAAGTCCCCTTCCGCATGCGAAAGTTGCGCAGCCACTGGGATTCATCCCAGACCTGCAGCACTATGCGGTCCCACCATTCCGTGCTGGTTTCACGGGCCCAGAATCGCCGTTCAACAGTATCAACAAGACCCAGTGACAGCGAGATGTCCTGGGCGCTGGGTCTCATGTTCTCAGAGAGGTCGGAGCTAGTGTCCGACTTCATGCCGTCACGGTAGTGCCGTAGCCTCCTCTCATGATTGATCTGCAGCTGCCTCTGGTACAGGTGGAGGAGAAGCTGCGAGGCGTTGAGAACTGCCACAACTGCAGCGATGGTCGCAGCGGGATCCATGCTCGCACTGCTGTGGCGTCCGCGCTGTCAGTAATCAGAAAAGCGCGCGAAATTATTTCCCGCCGGCGCTTTCAGGGAGGGAGGGAGGGAGGGAGGGCTTGAGTGACGGACGGATGACGACAGGCGCCCAAAAGCACCCTCGACACATTTTTTTACCCAGAAGGCATTTGGGGCTCGACCCAGAATTCCAAAGGGCAGGGGGGACTGCGGGAACTGTGGGATAGCTGCCCACAGTGCACCGCTTCCAATGTCGACGCTTGCCCCGTTAGTGTGGACTCACAAAGTCTCACAAAGTCGAATTACTGTCCTTAGTGTGGACACACACGTTCGACTTAGTAATATCGATTCCACATAGTCGAATTAACTAAAATCGAAGTACTCTCGTAGTGTAGACAAGGCCTTAGTGACTAGTTCTGTGAGCAAGGCACATGCCTCAGGGGATGAGAAAAAATTGCAAGATACAGCTTGCCAACCCTTCCCACACTCTGATTATACTTTAAATCTGTAGATTAACAAATTTCAGTGTTTGCTGCTCATTTCTCCCTAGGATTATATAGAACTAGGTGCAGATCTCTTCTCCAAGTACCTTCATGAGATGGTTCTTTTGTGGAGAAACCGCTATTTGATTACATCTTCCCCTAGATACTGAAGGACTTTTCCTGGCATGGAGATATTATCTCTATGAACTAAATTATATTACAGTTTCTATTATTTACAGTCTTCTACTAGTTGAAATTGGGTTGCTTTTTCTGCAGGCAAGAATTGCACATTTGTGCTGGAACTGCTTTTCCATAATGTTAGACTGCAATAAATTGCTTTTTTGTAAACTGCTTTAAAAAATACAAACACATACACACACTTGAGAGAGAGAGACAGAGAAAGAGAGATTGCACACACATACAAAATTGTAGTTTATTTAAAAGAATCCCTTTACTACAAATATTTTTAATCCAGTATGCATTTTTTTGGAAACTTTTAATTGTAAACATGAAGAAAAAAGATATCACAGAATACTCTACATATCTGCAAAATTAATACGACTGACTATACATCTTGACAGCCTAACCTGGGAATCTTTTAGCAGCAAAGCAACATAGAGGCTGAGGTTACAAGAGAAGATCAAATAGTGGAAATACGCCACCACTGCAACTAGAAAACGTGTTAGGTTTTTGTCCATTCAACTATAGACCTTTGGCAGAATTTATCTTCCAAAGGTAGCAACAACTGATCCAGTCTAGTGAAATACCAAGTCTGGTGTGACGCGGAGGGCTAGGGGGTGGAAAAGGGTGAAATAGTCACAATGGAGTGAAGGATGGAACATCAACTTAACTTAACATTTCCTGTCATTCATTGGATTGTTTCACAACTTTAATTCTTTTTGTCTTAAAAACAAATGTTTTTTAAAACATTTACATTTTAATATAGGTAAAAAAGTAAAGTTAAAATAAATCTGAACCAAAAGGTTTTTTAAAACACGTTTTATACATCCAGTTTGTTTTCTTCATCCCCAAGGTTACAATTAGCTTCTTGCTAACCTCCATCGATGCAATTACCATAATTACTGAGGAGTATTATATTTAAGCTTCTGCTTTAGAAGTGACCATTTATATTTAAAGGGTTGCACCTGGACCTCCCGAAGCACTACAGAACCCCCCCACCCCAAAAATAATAATAATATTTTTTAGCTAAGAAAAGGAAAACACACACTCAACCAGATTCCTGTCTTCCTATGTTTCTGCACAAAACAACACTATTTTGTTATATAATTGTATTTGTGTTAATGATGTAGGATCTTGCTATTTTTTAACCCCTATTGTTGCTATTTTGAATAAATACACAAGAGCTAGTATGAAGTGGAGATTTTACCTCACTAAAATTTCTTGGAATTACATTCTGTTCACTCCATCACTCCATTAGCAGGTATTCCATAAAGCACTGGAAAGTGTAGGATATCTTCCATTTGACCCCATCATTTTCTCCCCCAATATTTGTTCAAAGGAGATAAAAATGACCTTGTTTAACATTTTTGGGGCTGCAAAGCTATTACACTTGCTAAACACTCAGCAAACATATAATTTACCAGGCAGCATTTGACAGAGTTCAAGCTCTTTCCTGGCATACATTTAGTATCCCAAGCCCGTGACATTTCAATGTAAAGCAGGCTTCCTGGGAAGTAGACTAATGCTAATCAATAGATCTGACTCAGTGAAAAGCCTTGGACTGATAAAAGGAGGCATCAAACATGAAGACAGATCATTACCTCGTCTAGCAGCTGTCTATCATTTACAGAGGTGCAAAACTGTTTCTTAAAACATCACTTTCACTCAGTTCAAACTGAAATACTCTTTCAAAAGTGAGCTCTGTGGGTCTAGTAGTGTCACTATTTTACTGAAATTGGTCAGATCCCATTTTGCAATTGCCAGAAACCATTGTTATTATCACTGTTCAAAGTACTTCCATAAAGACCGCTTTAAGTCTCCACACAGAGATATTCAGCTACCCCCTTTAAAGTCTGGTACTTTAAAGGTAAAGGGATTTGCAAAAAGGTAAAGAGTTTCTTGCTGGAAGGCTGCAGTCGAAACTGATCAAGTTTTTCTCCTTTTGCTACATATAAGAGGTGTTAACAGAGGTAGTATTCAAACCTTCAGCCTAAATTCATTCCTGGTGTAGTATTTAATTCAATAGATTTCCAATGCCACAGATGAATTTGACTCCCACTGTGAGTTTTGGGTTTTAGCCTATCAACAGAATATAAAAGATGGTAAAAGTATTTTTAAATGGAGAATGCTATATTAATATTTGGAGAAAAGAAAAATCTTTCAAGAAATCCCGCCTCTTATGCATATAAAGAAGGCTATTGTAAACACCATATTCAAAGCTGGAGGGCATGGGATCAAAAAATAAAATGCATATGCAGCTTTGAAAATATTATCAATAATTCTAATAATTCCATGCTTAATTCACAGAGTTCTGACCTTCCAAGACAGTCTTTCAGTTAATCATATTTACCTTTATGATTTAAGCACCTAAGGAAGTTTACAACTACCGTGTACCATAATACAAAGGACCAAACAACACAGAATGTTTATAGTATCATACCAATACTTAATAAAATATTATGAACAAGATATTTAATTATAATATGCAAATAATGATGAGGAAGGCCATGGACGTTTAAATATTCATTTGTGTGTTAACTGTGGTTTCAAGTGTATGCGTGGACACACACACATTTAAAAGATCTTAACATTTGCAAAGTCAAACACTCAAAAGTTAGGAAGTGCCAGAATAAAGGTTGCCTATACAACCCTAATTCGACACCCTTGTGGGTATGCATTATGATACAGTCTTTAATTTCATGATCACATACTATTGTTTTCACAGCATCCTGGCCTCATTCAATGCACAGAATGGACAGTGCTCACTTATTCAATATTTTGTTTTATACTCCTTGTTTAATTGTGGCCCCACACATTACTTACTGCACACTATTCAAGCCTTGCTTTGAAGACAGAATTATTCATTTCCTCATGGATTTTTTTATGGGATTCATGACTATAGCATCTGAATACTTTATAACATTAATTAATTTATTTCACAACACCCCTGTTACATAAGGGGATAATATTCAGTTTTACTGATGGGAAACTTAGTCACAGAAAGATTAAGGTCAACAGTATCTCCTAATTTTGGGTGCCCAATCTGAGACACACTGATTTTTCAGAGTACGTAGTATTATATAGCACTTTATATGTTCAAAACACAGCTCTGATCGATTTCAGTTGCAGCTGTGTGTCCTCAACACTTCTGCAAATCAGACTCCAGTGTCTCACATCAGGCACCCAGAAAATGAAGAACACAATGAATGACCCCCTGTGATATGTTTGGTTTAAGTGACTTGCCTAGCATCACATAGGAAGTCTGGCACAGGCAGGGACAGAATTCAGTTCTCCAAGGCAGCATTCCACTGCTTTAACAGTGAGACCTCCCATTCTCATTCTGCAAATCCCTTGCCTCATTCACTACACACATTCCAGCTTCTGCAACAAATGAGGCAGAGGTCCTACACACAACAAATTCCTCTACTACACAACCCTGATTCATCCCCAGGGCAGCCTGTGCACTGAATGAGGCAGGGGTTCTGTGGAAAAAACAGTATGTGATCATATAATTAAAGGCTGTTATCTCAATGCACGTATATGGTGGGGAGAGAGGGGCATGAGTCAGGTTGCACAGGTACCTTAATTCTGGCATTCTAATTTGACTTATAATGTTCTTCTAACATAGCTTTTTGTGTGCGTAATTTCCTAGGTTTTTTAAAAGAAGCGAACTGGGGGAAAAAACATTCCATAATGTGGCATCATATTGACATTCATGTGGGTCACTAGTAAGGTTGGAACCTTTAGATCTACCCCACAGACCTCTACTACTTGAACTACTGGAGTAACTGACAGAAGTAATAAACTGGTATCCTCTATGTGGACCAGCACTAGAGAGGGATAAGACTCTTTGCCAGTAGGTTTCACAGATCTTTGCTGACTTCAGAGGAATGGTGAGACTCAGGAATCTTGAATTCCATTCTGGGCTGTGGAGAGGAGTGTGCTGTAATGGCCACAAACTCCTCTGCCTATTCCCCGTAAACTTGATGCCTTCTGCCCTGTCCCCTCCAATCTGTACTTGTCCAAGTCCTGTCTCTTTGCCACTCTTGGCTCCTCATCCCAGTCCCATTCTCCTCAGCTAGCCAGTTCCAGAGACCACTCCTCAGGCTTCTCATCCCTAGTCCCAGGATCCTTGCCCAGCAAGTCTTAGTCTCACCCCTCAAGAATCCCAATCCCAATCAATCTTTGTTCTTCCCCTCCCAGTTCCTTATCTCATCTGCCTCTCTCCCTGACTCTGGCATCCAGTTGTTCCCCCCCATCCTCACTGCCCATGATCCTCATCAGTTCCTACTACCAATCTCCTTCCCCGGGCTCCTCATCCGATCTCGCCCACCCCCTTACTCCTTGTTCTGGTCTCTTTGCCCAGTCACTGCTAGTTCTCCCCCACACCCCCTCTCTTCATCAGATCTATCTTCCTTGCCACTAACCTCCTTCCCATTGGTTTTCAGTCCAGTCTCCTTGCCCAGCCAATCCCACACTCCCCCCAGGCTCCTCATCCTATCTCAGTTTCCCCCTACCTACGCGGTCCCGGTCTCCTCCCCATCAGTTTCCCTCCCTGGCTCCCAGTCTCAGTCTCCCCCTACACTAACTCTCAGTCCCAGTTTCCCTCTTCATCCCCTGCCAGCATCCAGCCCCAATCTTTAACCCTCATCCCCAAGGATCCATATCTTTCCTATTCCTGCCACAAGTCTGGCTCTCATCCTTCTGTATTCAAATCAGACAGTTCCTCCTCCAAGCTGCCTGGGCCTAGCAGAGGGATCACAGACAGCAGAGTAGAAACAGTCTCCCAGCTCTCAGTTCAGGTACCCAGACCTGCAGTTGTGAGGAAAATCCTGTTTAGCCTTAGACTGAAACATGCCCAGTGTGGACAGAATTTTGCTGCTATAATCTGAGGCCCATCCCTGACACAAGACCATGCTCCAAAGCATGGGGGCACTAGAGCTGTTGAAAAAGCTGTTTTAACACTGAAAAAACAACATATTTTTCAACAGCCTTGATCTTGGAAATGGCTGGACCATTTTGGTTTAAATAAAAAAAAATCATTATAAGCCCCTGAACACAGGGACTTCCAATAGGAAGTGTTGGGTAACCTTAATAATAGGAGGCGTTAAGAGCCCCACCTACAATAATCTCCAAAGAGAATTTAGATTCTGTGTCATGTCTTCACTCATACGTGTTAAAAGGGCACCCATTAAAATGTCCAAGAGGAATCAGAGTAGCAGCTGTGTTAGTCTGTATCCGCAAAAAGAATAGGAGTACTTGTGGCACCTTAGAGACTAACAAATTTAAGGTGCCACAAGTACTCCTGTTCTTCAAGAGGAATCAGTTTTCATAGCCACCAACATTCACAGTTTTTCAGCTACTTTTTCTAATTTTGGAGTGCTGTGCTGGATGAATTTGTTCCCATACTCAGACTGTGGGGCTGGCCTCCCGGGGGATACTCCCACCTCTTCCTGGGGAGAAACAAGCCAACCCGAGCAACATGAAACAAACAAAAAGGACTAGTATTTACTTTCTGTAAGTCTTAACAAAAGCAAAACACAGGGTTGAACTCTGCACCTCTTCAAAATGAAGATGAATGAAGAGGAAAAAAAGATACAGACTTCCCTATCCATATACTTAAAATATACCAATGTACTGGTTTTTCAACCCACTTCTAACCCTCTCATACGCCTTGATTTTTTCTTTTTAAAGAGCGGACATTAGGGGAGCCTTATGTATTTTTTTCTGTGTCTAGAGGAGGAAAATTAAGGAAATCCCTGCCCTAGTGGACCTTACAATCCTACACAATCTTTCCTTGATCAGCCTCTAATTTGCAAATCAGTGAATGTCAGTAAGAGGTATCACTGCCATCATCATCACCATCACACACACAATACAACTACTGTTTTGTTTTGACAACTTATTGTGCTACTTATTCCATCCTCAAAAAGTTGCATTTCTTTTTCACATTGTTTCAGTATGGTAAACACTATTCCCTAAACTCACACACGTCAGCTTAACCAGGCAATTTTTGACAGTCCAAACAACATTGCAATGGATCTTTGTATTTAGATAGGCCACATTACTTGTCTGATCTCAGTTTACCAATGTACCTCTAATACTTATTTCAAAAATACACTGAGAGGTATACAAGTGTGTGTGCGTGCGTGGAACTGGGAGTTAGGGGAGGGGAACGCACAGTAAACAAATATGTTAGAGAGGGCAGACGAAGGCAGACAGCAGAACCAAGGAACCCAATATATGTTGTTGGAGGGTAGGCTTTTAGCCTTGGCTTTTGAAATCTGGCAGCAAATGTATGCAACTGCTCTGCTTTATCACACAAATGGGGACTGACGAGGATGCAGCAGACGATATTCACTTCTCTGTACCGATGACCTTCACCCTCCTGGGTTAAGTAGTCCAAAAGGAAAATACCACTAGCAAGAACATAACAAAGCTGAAAATCCCAAAGTATTTCGGAATAAGATGGGCTTTACGTAAGTACTTCTTTCTGGAACATGGTGTCCATTCTCTCTCAAAGCAAGAGGAGAAAGCCATCACCTACAGCAGTTTGATGCAAAACTCAACATCAGTGTTGTAGCTGTGGTTTTCCCCCTTCATTCCTTCAGCTATCATTCCTTATTCACTCCACACGCTCCAAGAGAGACCTCATCTCTTTGAACTTTTCTCCACTACTTTCAAAGGAGGAGGAGGGGGGAAAAAAGGAGAGAGGGAGGGAAAGAGAGAGGAGAAAAAAAGACAGAAAGGACACATCAAGGTGAATTAGATTTCCACATCATTTATCCTACAAGAAAGTACATGCTTTAATCTACCCTGAACCAGTCACAGGCATCATTAAGGCTGCATTTTGTCTACAAAGCTAAAGGAGTAGTGAATGTAATCTTATGCTGCTGTGTCAGTCTAGTTTGACCAGTTTCACAAGTTCACTCGAGAAGGAAGTGTGATGTTTTCATTTAGAGGAACATGAACAAAGCCTGAAAACATGGCTGGAAGAGTTAAAATAAATGGGACTATGTATATCTGAAGGGGAAAGGAACTTATTTTTTAAAATTGTCAGTAGAATTTTAACAGTTGATGACAGATTCACTTAAAGTTAGAATCTGAACACAGGCAACACTTCTGATGAATAAAGAGATTTCAAAAGAAAAAATATTTACTGAAATGTAATCCAAGACTGTCCCCCAGAAGGGGACAGTCATTTGTAAGAAGGAGGAATTCAGACACTCTAGACAAAGAGTGCAATCAACAAGGTTTGCTCTGGATGGCAAGAAGGGACCACTTTTAAAATACTGTATATTGTTTTCTGAGTAATTCCCATCACTGTTACTGTACATAGGACTCTCCCTAATAAGTACCAAAACCAGTCTCCTATATTTTATGTATATAATTAACTTCATTGGGTTAGGGTTAGGATGCATACCCATTGGACAAATGTAGAGGGAAATAAGCTGTCCACATGAAAATTATGTTTGCTTACTCTGGTGAGAAATCCTGTGACTATTATGAAAATAATGAGAAGTTAGATTATAAGCCAGATCTTCAGCTCCATTATGGCCCCTTTTTGCCCTTCTAGTGGTGCAAGGACGCCAAAAGGCTGGCTCCTACACAACCCCATGGTGGATGTAGGGGCAAATGCCTGGAAAGGGTTAAGGCCACTCAGGGGCGGCTCCAGGCACCAGCGCGGCAAGACGCGGGGGGCGGACTGCCGGTCGCTGTGAGGGCGGCAGTCAGGCCGCCTTCGGCAGCATGCCTGCAGGAGGTCCGCCGGTTCCGCGGCTTCGGCGGTAATTCAGCGGCGGGTACGCCGAAGGTGCGGGACCGGCAGATCACCCGCAAAAATGCCGCCGAATCCGCATGACCGCGGACCGCCCGCAGGCATGCCGCCGAAGGCCGCCTAACTGCCGTGCTTGGGGCGGCAAAAAACCTAGAGGTGCCCCTGAGGCTACTGAACTCCAGCAATCCTCGGCTTCCACTCTGTTCCCTAAGGGCCATAGCCAACTGGTGCAGTTTAAAGTGGCACTGAGTCGTGTATAACTGACCTCAGCAATCTCAGACTGGTAAAGAGCTCCTTTGCAGCTGCTTCCCCCTCTCCTGCATTCAGTGCTTATTGGGCACAGTTGAGACTTGAGCCCTATACTACCACTAATCAATCTGTTGAAATCAGTAGCAAATGGCCCATTCAGATAAAGTATAAATGATTGTGGGGAGACCAGCAATTGTGGTAAAAGCCTCTGCTGTGCTAATGTTCCTTCTTCTCTCTCATGTAAAGAGCTACGTGTTTAAAGTCCTGGCCCAGATCCTCCACCGCGGAGCTGCCCCTTTGCATTGCAATGCCAACACAAAGCCGGCCTACATCTAATATAGCCAAAGGATAATCCAGTTGTAGGGGAATCCTCCAGAGGCATGGAAGCAGTATATCCACTTCTATGCCACCCACGTTTCTGGCATGGAGGCATACCCAAGGGGAGAGGGACATGGCCAGAGCTTCCTGAAGCCTACTCTAAACTCTGTCAGGGAAATGGCCTGACACATAGCTGGCAAGGAGAGGAGGAAAGCGAAGGCCAACTTTGCACACTCCCACTTGAACTGTGCTGAGAGCTTATTGTACGTTGCAAAGGCTCTGGCCCGTATGTTAGATGTAATTATTATAATATTTAGCCATTCATGTAGTGATTTATGTTTTAACATGTTGTACAAACATTAGTCAATTCTGTTATCATTTGGGGATGAACAGGCTAAGAAAATATTTTAAGGTGACTTGATTGAATCCAATCTTTGTCTCCACAAGAAAATATGGTTGTCCCATATATCTACAGCCAAAATAATCAAAGCTTTTAAACATTAAGTTATGTTAAATGGCTATTTATTCTTCAAATGCCTTCAAAGACAAGACACAGATCTGACTGAATCCACACACAAAAACCTTGAATTCATTAAATGACTGGTGTTTCCAACTGGAGACTGACAACTAAATGTCTTCCTGCAATACCTCCTTTTTATTTTAGAGGCCACCAAACAACAAACGTCCTGGGTAATTTGCTTGTATAGCTCACTATTTCTGCCTCTGTTCATTCAGTTATGCCCCATACTGTACTTCAGAAGAAGTATAGCTAGCTAATTATGCAGCAGTATGGCTTAGAATTTTCATTCAGGGGCTTTTAGAAAGAAACCAAGGCAAGAGACTAGTTTTCCTTTTCATCCTCAGGTCAGATGTATTAGTCATTCAATGTGTTTAGGTCTCTAAGAACAGGTCACATCCTCACCATCATAGCAAGCAAAATGCAATTAGTGTTTCACTTCTTTGCACCAATGTTTTGGTCATTCGAGGCTGGTGCTTAGAATTTTTCCTATCCTGTTGGGGGAGAGGTGACTGTGAGGTCAAGAAGGGACTCTACTGTTGACACAATAAAAGTGTCCCACAAAGTTGTACAAGTTTATGGTTTATTAGGCAATATGATAAAAATTAATTCAAACACAAGTGTAAAGATAACCCAGCCAAATGTATAATCAGCATGCTACATTCATAAAAATATGACTAGCAGGCATTAGATGCACAGCCAAGTGTATCTTCTTGTCTGACACAGACTGCATCCGCACAACCTTTTTTGTGAAATTTCCCACTATTGCACTACGTTTGGTGGGAATGTTGGTGTAGACAGTGCTCATGATTTTTTTTTGCCACCACATTATCTGACCCTGTTCAGAACAGGTCTACTTCCAATGATGAAAAATGAAAGATTTAGTAGGGGCTCTACAAAGCATATGACATTTGAAATTCCTGGCATAGAAGCCCAGCAAAAAACACTGCCAGATCTGCTGGTCCCCCTCCAATCTCATCTTAAAGACAGAAGGGAGTGACAAGAAGGAATGAGTGAATGGGTGCAGGCAGAGTCCTGAAGATGAAGATTTGCATGCATATATCTGAACAGACATACTCTGTGAGCAATTAAATCACTAAAGGGAAACAGGGTACCATGTACAAGTAGGATGCTATTTTCAGTTGGTCATAACCTCTTTATTTCTTAACCAGTGTTTTGCAACATTTGGAAAGCAGGTATGCAGGTTTTCATGCTAAGTTTGAAGTTAAATATTCTAAATCCTTTGAGTTAAAACAGCTGCCATTTGTATGATTTCCTCTCTCTCTCTCTCTCTCTCTCACACACACACACACAAACACTTTTTTTAAATTAACCTTTTGCTAGAAATTAGGACCTTTAACAAAAGAGATACTTTTAGTGGAAAAATTATTTGTGACTGAAGGCAAAGCTTATAACATGCCCCAATCTGAACCACAGCATTACCATCATGGTGTTATGGTAAACAGAGTTAACATAACAAAAACCATTAAAAAAAAAGATTAATTGAGTGTACAAGTATACATGGACCTAAGAAAGGGAATCAATTTAGTTCTCCAAATTAAAATTAGATTAATGGCAGCACAACAAAGCATTGTGGATCTAGTACACTCCTAAAAAGTCTATGTGCAGTCATTGGGCAAAATTCAATTTTAACTAACTTTCAGTTTTATCCACCTAGGTTCCTATACTGTACTCAAGCACCATGGCATGCAAGTGCCTTACGTAAATCTTGACTTTGGGCTGGTCCACACTAACCCCCCACTTCGAACTAAGATATGCAACTTCAGCTACGTGAAAAACGTAGCTGAAGTCGAAGTATCTTAGTTCGAACTTATCGCGGGTCCACACGCGGCAGGCAGGCTCCCCCGTCGACGCCGCGTACTCCTCTCGCGGAGCAGGAGTACCGGCGTCGACGGCGAGCACTTCCGGGATCGATCCCAGAAGATCGATTGCTTACCGCCGGACCCGGTGGTAAGTATAGACATACCCTTTGATGAACTTATTCCAGATTTATACAGGTTTAGCTCAGACAAGAGTTTGGCCCACTGTAGGCAAAGTATACAAATAAGAGTGCAATCAGCTAAGTTCAGTTAATGTGACTTTCCTATCCCAGACTTCAATATGAATTATCAAACTGAGATCTCAGTCAGTTTGTTCCATTTGCTACATTTTCTGTGCAAATGTTTCTCCCTAGGTGATGATTTCTACACATCAATTAAGTTAAAATAAACTTTTAAAAGAAAAAGAATGTCCATATCCCCACAGTTACTGCATATACCACATGTATGCATCTACATTTTCTTTAAAAAACAATCCATCTGTGAAGAACCTTTCAGTTCAGACAATATTTCTGAACATGTGTTACTTGTAACACAGCTTTCAGCTTTTTGCTGTGTGTTCATTTTGTTTATATCTGCATCCTTCATGTCAGTTTAAATTGCTATGATTGCATCTTTTGACAAGTCACATGCACTGATGGTAATGCCACCCATCACAGGGAAACAGAATCAAGAAGCTGTGTGTCCATTTTGCTTCTGGACCACCCCAAAGATGTTGGTTACAACCAATGCCAGTCACTCAAATAAGATTCTGTTCAACTTACAGTCTGTATTTTTTGGGGTGAAGGCAATCCTTTCTGAAAAGATTCACTATGTTGTGACCTCAAGGACTTAACTTTTGGGGGTTGGAGGATATGTAAATATATCTAAACATCTGCTTGTGTTCTAATGGTGAGAGAAATAAAGTACGAGTCAGGACTTCACTCCACTTTTATTCTGATTCTGCCTCTGACTTGCTGCATAACATTGGACAAGTCAGTTAGTATATCTGTTCCTCAGTTTACTAATTCTAATTGGTAAAGTGCTTTGAGATCATGTGATAAATTGTGTTAAATATTTCAAATTTCAACTGCTAGTTTAACATGCATTCTAGAAAATGCCAGTCTTCTTTTGAGATTATAAAAACAACAACAACTCATCCAAGGATTACTTTGTTCATCTATGAAAATAGTTAAAACAAATTGGCCCTTTGCTCACTATCTCCACTTCTAAAATCCTTCTTCATGCCCCTGGTCATCGCTTGTCTTGATTACTAAAACCTTCTTACTGTATGTTTTCCTGTCTGGTCTCCCTAACTATCATGTCTGTTTCCTCCAAGTCTATCCAAAACACTGCTACAAAAGCAATCTTCCAACTCCCTCAGTGCTGTCCATATCACCCCATTCTTGAATCTTTTCACTGTTTTCCTCACTGCAACCACAAATAAGTCAAGCTCCACATCCTCATAGCTCAGTGGTTTGAGCATTGGCCTGCTAAACCCAGGGTTGTGAATTTAATCCTTGAGGGGGCCATTTAGGGATCTGGGGCAAAAATCTGTCTGGGGATTGGTCCTGCTTTGAGCAGGGAGTTGGACTAGATGACCTCCTGAGGTCCCTCCCAACCCTGATATTCTATGTCATCTGGCCTACACCTTAGCTCTCATTTTGTTCCTGCCACTTTGTACACTCTTAACAATTCTTCAACCTACTGATCCTTTTCCTGCTCTCATTTTTGTGCCTTCTGCCCCATCCTCATCCACTAACTGCCTTCCTCCTTCAAACTCACTTATTTAAAATAACCCGTTCTTCCTCCTTCTCATCAGCAATAATCCCCATCCTTCCTTTGCCTGAGCTGTTGTCCATTGTCTTTTCTTTATGTTTCATAGACTATAAACTCTTTAGGGCAGGAATAGTGTCTTAATCTGCATTTGCAAACAACTTCTATAACCACGATGCTACACAAATGATATTAACGGCAATAAAAAAATTTACACCAAAAAAGCAACTGCTCAAAAACCTCGTTGAATACTAAAGAAGTGATGATTTTCATAATACTTTTAATACTTTCTGTTTCACACAATGAAAGAAAGTATGTCATTTCCCTGTAAAATAAGCAAGGGCAAACTCAGTGCCATAAAGAATAATCATCTTTGGTGTTGGTCTCATTACATCTTCAGTGCCGCTTGGGATTCATAATGGCTAAGTTTGAGTGCTGCAGAATACACTATATTCAGAAGTTATTTGGAACCAGGCAAAAGTTTCCCTTTTAAAAAAAATACTTCCAGGTCAGACACTAATGATTTTGCTTTATCCATAGCTAGCATCTCATCTGTTAAAACACTGAAATACAACTGGTTGATTGCAATAAGAGATACTAGTTTGATGTTCTGAACAATATTTTACAATTGCTACACCCACCCCATGCTCAAGTTGCCAGCCCTCGTCCCATATCATTATACTTGCTTGTAGGTCTAGTGGGAATGCTATGGGGCTAAGGCAAGTCTCCAAGGCCCAACGGCCTCTGAGAAGAAACAGGCCACCTTCTGATCTGTAGATGGAATGAATGGATTAGCAAAGAGCCAAGCCAGCTGTTGCAAGCTTTATCAGTACACAAGCCTAACAGATGGGAACTCATTCTAAAAGCCTCCTGCTACAGTAAACAAGGCCCTGGTGATGGCCTTCTGTTCACTAGGCTTCTTTTTGACAGGAAAGCAGACAAAAAATACACTAAGGGGCATATATACATTTAAAAATACACACCCACTTTTAGGACAATGCTTTGTTGTATTATTAAACTTTATCAGCTCTGAAGCATGTCAGTTTAAAAATACTAGACTTTGCTGAGTTTTCAATCATTCTCTGGGTTTATATTTAAGATTTTCAAAAAGATGTTACTGTTATTTTCTTTAAATCTGAAATAACACTCATCTCTCTAGGAGACTCAGCATGAGTAATAAGGGATATAAAAAGATAGAAGACACTGTAAATAACAGAGATAAATTTAAACTAATTTGTTTTCTCTTTTTGATTTACTGCATGATAGACAGTGGGTCATCTAAACCTATAGAAAGCATAGATGTTGAAAATAGCTGCTTCCCATCCTACTGCAATTAGGGAATGGGGCTTCTGTACTTTGGGAAGTACAGCTCTAGTGTGTTTGTTTACTTAAGAAGTGTGAGATTCAGGGTTGCCCCCAGGATGATTTGGTCTGTTATTTGAAACAACTTCTTGTAACAAAAGCAGCTGTGTATTAGACTATTTTTTATTGATGAAATTTCTGATTGATACAAATTAAAAAAAAAAATTAAAACAAAACCCACAAAATGTCACAGAAATAGAAAATTACAACAATTTAAAAAAATAACACGATTATGGTCCAGAAAATTTTCTGTCCACTAAGCCATGAAAAATACAAGAAAGCAGTTAAGCTTACATCTATTTAAAAGATGAAAATATCTTACCCAGATTGTTATATGGGCATGATCCAAAGCCAAATGGAGTCTTTCCATTGATGTCAATGGGTTCTGACCACAAAAATACATGTAATTAAGTTCACGGTATAACTTACAAACCTACATTTCACTTCTTTCTTCATGGGCACCAATGGGAATAAGATTCAAATGAAAGCGTACAGTCTGACAACCTGCTACATCATAGCCTCATATTTCCTCCTCTCTCATTCCTTGATGCGGGTTTCACATAAAAGTATGTTCCAATCTAAATTTATAGTATTTTCACTTTGGAAGATACAAATTCAAGGCTCAGCAAAGCTGCCTACCTGCACGCAAACTAAGTATCCCGAGTCCTATTTACACAAGTTACACTAGCACACTGCCTGGAGGTCAACTTTAATTTGTTTTTAAAGATATAAATTGCTATTACAATGTGAAATAACTCCTTGTAACAAGTTTCGATTCTTTGCAACACTGCTGTTTATTTCTGCCAAAAAATTATCTTTGAAATATATTTCCAAGTCCACTAACATAACTCTTTCTACCCATTGCATTTAAGGTTAATTAATTTGACAACTCTTTCTTGACTTAGAACTAGAAAATATATGTATTATAAAAAATGAAATCAAAACAACGTAACATTCCAGACAAAGACGTTGTTTAATAAATACAACACCTAAATCTGGATGAACTTTCACTGACTCAAGATGTTTAGAATAGTTGGGTCATTCATCCAGCTTAAGCCAAACTATTTTATTTACTCTTACACAGTGAAATTTATGATCTAAACTGATGGAAATACTTTACCCGGACATGTTTCTTACCACACATTCTTCTGTATTAAATTAAATAATTATCTTTAATTTACTGAAAAAAACTGTAGTGTGCTGTATTAAATTAAATAATTTTCTTTAATTTACTGAAAAAACCTGTAGTGTGCTGCGTATATTTGTTTAAGTTAGACAAGTCCCTACCCTCAAAACCAAACTTTTTCAAGCATCTCAGCTATTGTTCTATGCCTTCAAAACAAGAACTGATTCCTACGTTGCTCCATCATACTAATGAGATTTATCCCAATATCCTAATGAATAACTTGGCTGCGAACTCCTGCATAATCATGAAAGTGATTTTTGACAGTGGATTACAATTAATAACAACATCAGGATAAAATAGCATAGAATTTATTAAAATTTTAAAGCACCTCAACCTAGACACACACAGATTCCTTATGCATTGTTCATGATGTACAAAAGCAACACTTTAAGACAAGGTAAACCTGTGGTACATACACAAAAAATGTTATTTAAGAATGCTGTTTCATTGTGTTTAAAGTTTGTGAAATTTATATCTGAATCCATCCCATGCCACCAAGCATTGCTTAGGGCACAAACAAGGAAGTTTAAACAAATAATGGTAAACAAATAATAAAATTTTAAAATATTTTAACTAAAGAAGTCCTATGACCTAAAGATCTTTTACATAACAAAATATTTGTTGGAAAAAAACCCCACAACACCCTCCTCCTATCCCCGCTACCCCTCGCATGCATACCCAAAACCTATTCACTATAAAATATTTGCAAATGGGAGGTGCTGTCACATATCGAGGAATGGCAACATGGAAGCTGTCAAGGAGCCTTCACATATATTATTCAGTCAAGGAATAAGAAGTCATCTGTGTTTTAAAAGTCTAATTTGGATGAGGAATCAATTCTTAAGAGCCAACAAGGACCAGCCTTCAGAGAAGCAAGCAACAGTTTAGGATTTTACATTTGTACTTTAGAGATGCTATTGTGTCATCATCAGTTCATGTCCTGAACCCCCTTACTTCAGGATCACACTTACAACCTGCAAGGCTATAACTGGAACTAGCTGGAAGCCATATGTATTTGCATGGCATCTTCTGAAGAATTCTGACTCAGAGTTTGCTGGAGTCTATCAATGTTGCCTGGCAAAGGACTTTTTAATAAGTGGCCTTTTCAAGTGTTGGAGACTGACGGCTGGACATCCAGAGCACAGGCCGTCTAACTGTTTGTGTGTAGTGTATTAAATTAGTGAAGTCTGAGGGTAAAGACGATAACAAATTCTGGCAACAACTGAAATAGAGAAACAACACACAAGTTTTTCATTAGGACAGGTGGGTCAGAGAGTGAAACAAGTAGTAGCTGCTATCCATAAACACTTCAAACATGCATAGACTTGATCAACAGAGTTGTATTACTCACAGTCTTCCAAGCATAGCACACACCGTACTGCTGTCACCTTACAAGGGTCCTAAGTGAAGTTTGACAGTATATCTCACACTCTCAAGGCCTGTAGATATCTGATAGTCTACTTTAAGGACAATATCCAGGATTTAAATGTTAGGCAGAAAAGCAAACAGGCATGAAAACTTCCTCCACATCAGCTGGTTCAGCATGTCAGAACATGCTAGAACAGTGACTCTCTCATGCTTGAATGTCTCCTGGAACAAAGATGTGCCATTTGTGTTGTATTAAGTAACAGACAAATTACAATGCTTGTGAATGCTCACATTACTGAACATAAAAGAAGAGAAATGTCAGATATGAGAATTTCTTCTGGTATCTCTATTACGTGGCAACAGCATCAGATCTCCCAACTCAATTCAAACTGGTCAGTGACAGCACGCTGACTGATGCGCCATCTCTCATCGTAAGTCACTACTTCTTGTCAGTACAGCTATAAACATACATATTTGTTGTTCAGCACAGAAGAAACTGTATAATGTAGTTATTCTCTACTATTGCTATGACCATGGTCACTAAGACAAAACCAGCAGCTGAAGAACAGCTGGGAGAAATGGCATAGGAAGCTATAAATTTATGAAAAATTAAGCACATTCAGTACTGAGGCTCTTGGTGGATCTACTCAACCAGTAGAAAAGACGAAGACTGGACAAGGGAAGGAAGATGTTAGGTCATGTTTAGCTTTTCTGCTTGGCAATATAGACAACACAGAAAAAATGCAGTCTTTTGAACACCCATTCCTACTGAATTTGATACTTAGCAGTACCAGATCCAGATGCTGATTGTAAGCTGAAGTACTAGGTAACTACTCGGTCAGCGTAGTTAACATGCCACGGAAAAAAAAAAAAAAAAAAAACTTACAGTGCAATCACTTCCAATCCTATGGACATTTTCTTAACTG
This sequence comes from Emys orbicularis, assembly GCF_028017835.1. Lineage (NCBI taxonomy): Eukaryota > Metazoa > Chordata > Testudines > Emydidae > Emys > Emys orbicularis. The sequence goes on along the minus strand of NC_088685.1, from coordinate 121,406,375 downwards.
ATGAAAATACAATCTCAAGACTCGCCAGAGCCAGGAAAAGCAAGCAATCTGACTTCCTCACAAAAAATTCCGATTAGCAGACTGTCTCACACTGGCATTAACGCTTTTGTTGCCAGTCCTCCACTGCAGCTACAATACAGCTGCAGTTGTATTAACATTCCATCAACATTAATGGAGTGTTGGAAAGCATGTGGTATATTCACAGTCAGCACAGCAGGAACTTTTTACTTTGCCCATTCAGTAGCACTTGAAAGGTGAATGGGAGGTACCTGGCTAAATTCCCACATACAGATTTGGAAATTTAGGGGCAAGTGAGTAGGAGCTAAAAAAACGTTCAGCCACATCAGAACGAATTTTAGCAGTTGCACTCTGTTGACTGTAATTACACAATTTTAATACAGAATTTCACTAAAAAGTCAGATTTTGGGTTTCTTTACTCCAAAAATGTAATCAGTAGAAAGAATGGAGGAGGTTAAACAAAAGTATGGAACAAATCCAAAATTACAGTGTCAATTATTTCATGAAAATATGATACATTGCATCAGAAAATTCATATGAATCAATCTCTCTTCAGAATTTAAACAGTAACTTGTTAGGAAAGAACAAGGCACACACATGTGCTGTTATAGGATTAAGCTTTGCATCTATATGCAGTGCAGATGTTTAGGATTTACAATCAATATGGTTCTCTTTTTCATGCTATAAAATGTATAAACAATTATGCCCAAGATGTGTGTAAAAGTTTTAATATTAAAACAAAACAGAGATTCAGGATGTCAGATGTTTATGTCTCTGAAAAGAAAAAACGTTATTATATGAGGATCCAATCACTAAAGTGATATTAATATAAAATAAACAATATATTAAAAAACCCACAAAATAACACAACGGAAGTTGTTATTGTTGGCTAAAAGGCAAACAATCCATTGCTGCCAATGTTTAAACTGTGGGAGCAGACACATTGCAATTAAGATTTTAAGATTTACTTTTGTCTCTTCCAAATTTTTATATTATCTTTTCAAGGTGTGTGTCCTTCCATTTTGAAACTTTAGCTTCTTTATTTAAATTGTCATTAAGGAGTCAAGAATTTTGGATAATAACTAGCAGCAAAAAAGGAGTTTCTTACTACTCTTCAGAACACTTTTACATGCCCTGGATCCATCAGTCCTATCTAACGCTTCTTGACTGGCAAGTCAGCAATTAATGAGAATCTCAAGTTGTCTCCCCCACTAGCCAAACAGGACACAACTCCCACCTCCTTCTCTCCAATTTGAGGACTTCCAAAATTTAAAACTCTTGGTAACATCATAAGATGCAACAAGCAAGAAGTGCAAATTCAAACTTTTCATTGACTAGAAGGACAGATTCTCACACTGATAGAACTCGGCCCCAGAAAGAAATTGTTTGATAAGAAATATTCCAGTTCTCACTGGTACAGGCTGAATGGGATCTACGAAGAAAGCCCTGGACCCAAAGACTAATAATACAGAAGCTGGGAAAAGGCAAAGGCGCCAAGCTAAGTAGATTCCATTCAAAGTATTTAGATCAACTATCAAATAAAGAGCTTGGTTAAAAAACAGTAGGAACTTCCCTGGCAGGGAGGGAGAGGAAACAGAGAGGCCCACAAAGCTACTCACTCAAGTCCCAGCTACAGAACATGCTGCTGACAAAAAACATCCACTGAGGAAAGCACGTCACAGCTAAATAGTGCTTAGAAAATGCATGGAGGGATCAGCAACTGGCAGCTTTGCAGAGTTTTTAACAAAACCCTCTCCCTTTTTCAGTCTGAGGGAGGTGAAGAAGATGCAGTTGATTGGTCTTTTATGTTAAGAGGACAAGGAAGGCCCATCAGCTTGTATGCTTCTGATATAGAGAGTTTTATCCATTTAAATAACACAAATCTAGATGCTTCTTACCCTCAAAGAGAATTAATAAGGATTCTGATTTTCTAAATTCAGCTACTCTAAATAAGTAGGTCTTAAGGGCCCTACAGACATCACAATTGAGCCAAAGCTTCTCCTTTACTGCTTTAGGAGTAAGGAAACAGCTAGGAAGGACTATCTCCTGTTTTAAATGAAAAGAGGAAGCATCCTACAGTAGACTTCTGATGTTCCTTTCTTTCAAGGGACCAGCAGTATGGAAAGGACTTTATTGGAAATTCCTGGATTTTTCAGCATTCTACATTCATAAGCAAGGCCTATAGGCTGAGTTCTTCAAGCTGCCAATGTTTAAATAACTATGTGGCTATTTTTCCTTCTTCTTGGTCCTTGGGAGAAGAAGTCTCTTTCTGGCTCTCCCCAGAGTTCCATCATCTGAACAATACTTTGCCTTTATAGACCACTACCTAATTTGCTTCCAAATACTCGTTTCCTAGAACATGTAGGGCCTGACAAAACAGAGGTTCAAATTTGTCCAGTGAAACAGAAGAAGCAACCCATTCAAAAAAAACAAAACAAAAACAGCTGGTTAACGTAGGCTACCACAGCCATATTACAAGATATGAGCAAAACATGATAATGAAATCCGTCTGTCAAGGTGAGGAGGGTACATTAAACAGCACTTAGCTTTGAGCACATTGATGTGCAATTATCTGATGAGTTCCGAACGCCTTCTACCATTCTTTGGCCTGAATTAGCTCCTCAGCCCAAAAGAATGGAATATACTGTCAGCTAAACATAAACCAGAGGCTCTAGAAGTATGGCTTTCAAGGCATTCTCTTGCTGTTCACCAACTGAGGTAGCATTCTACATGCGCTAGTCAATGGGACTAGTTAAAAAGATGTCTCAAAGAACTCCTTTCCTGAAGTAATAGGAATTGCAGCATGTTCCTAAGGTGATGCTGAGATCAAAGTACCAAGTCTTGGCAAGATAACATTAACTTCAGGAAGCACACCAAGAAGTGAACAGAAAAGTATTCCTGTGAATACTTGAATACAATGAACAGCTACAGCTTCTGTCCAGGGACTGAAACACTAGGATTGGTATCACAAGAGTTATCCATTGACAGGCAACAAGACACCTCTTTTCTGCATTTAACAGCAAATCTAGACAATTAGGTTCCTAATTTTCTTGACCACAACAACAATCTGCACAAAGGTGCTGGCCCCAATGAGTCTATCATCTAAACCAGGGGTTCTCAAACTTCATTGCATCACGACCCACTTCTGAAAACAAAAATTACTAAACGATCTCATGATGGGGGACTGAAGCCTGAGCCTGCCCGAGCCCTGCCACCCGGGTGAGGGGGGCCAAAGCACAAGCACAAGCCCCACCACCCCGTGTGGGGGGACCAAAGCAGAAGCCAAGGGCTTCAGCCCCAAGCAGGAGGCCTGTAACCTGAGCCCCGCTGCCCAGGGCTGAAGTCCTTGGGCTTCGTCTTTGGCCCCAGGAGGTGGGGCTTGGGCTTTGGCCCCAGGCCCCAGCAAGTCTGAGCCAGTCCTGGTGACCCATTAAAACGGGGTCGCGACCCACATTGGGGTCCCGACCCACAGTTTGAGAACTGCTGATCTAAACCAATAACAAACCTCCTACCTCCAGAGGTCTGCTGCCACAATGTCCCAAGTTTGTGTACCATCTTGAGAAAGTAACCACTCTGAAAACATGGATCCTGTACTAGAAATGGGGCTGATTCACATGAATCACAGGTACCTCGTCAGAGGACAGCAACTGACACGTATAGATAGATACACCTCTGCACGTTGATCCATGCCAGAAAGTTACATGGGAATATTGCTGGAAGAGTCAAATGCAGGTTTCCATCTTGAATCAAGATATTTTATGAACAAGTTTAACATTTCAAGCTTGCATAAAGAAAACAATTTTTGCTAGGTTTTGTAGAAGAAATGATATAATAAATCTGAAAAGAGGATGAAAGGACTGAAACTTGAAGTGTCTATAATAGAGAGACACTAGTTCCCTCCCCCTCAACTTCCATTGGTGATGAAGGGGGTGGAGGGGAAAGGATAATTCAGAATGACAACATTTCCCAGTTCTTTCCTTAGAGAAGTATTTGGAAGTATTCTGTATTTTGTTAAAGTTTGTAATTTTAATTGTATGTAATGTTCTTAGACCCTGAGATAGGAAGAAACAGATAAATCAAACTACTTAAAATTCTTAATAAAGATGGTGCCCTGATTGGCTACCAGGAACCAAAATCAGAAGGTTTCATTGATTGACACCCAGCCTCCAAAGATGAGAAAGAGAAACTGCCTATTCATCCTGTGCTGGTGGAAACCAATCCACAGAAATACACATAGCAGCAAAGATTCTAGGACCCCACCACAGAACAGACTCCCCCAGCATGCAGGTGGGCTTTGAGGGTCAGCTGATGAAAAAAACAGATCCACCAATCATTCCTACCAGACAGAGACAGGAGCTACAGGGCTTCTGCAGCCTGGAAACTTCAGTAGCCAGCTTGGATCAATTTAATCGCCACTTCACAGTCTGGAATGGATGATTCTTTAACCCCACCGTCCACAAAGCACTCTTGTAATTAGGATTCAGCCCTGAGATCCATTGATACCTATCACTTGACTAGACAGTATTGTTGTGTTGTGAGAACTGACCAAAATAGCTACTAGTTTCCTTTTTTTTAAACTGTCCCAAAATCAGAAGCATCAGTAAATGGGTTCAGTAGCTATAAAAAAAATTAGGATGACTAATATTGTTTCAGTGTTCTTAGACTGCAGGGAAACTACTTCTAATGCATTTTAGCTAATGAAATTAGTGAGCAACATTACTGATTTTACTTAAGTCTTCAGGGTAGTTAAGGCTATATGTTAAAAGGACCCACTCAAGCAAAAAAAGGAGAGTTTTATTTATTTATTTTAAAACCTCTTGGAATGCCCCTTATAGTCACTTGAAAATAAAAATTGTTTTCCCTACAGATATTGACCCTTCTTTTTTTGCCAACCATGACTCCTGAACCCACTCTAACCATCTGCAGAACAGAGCTGAAATTGTCATTGCTGTTTTTATTACAGCTTTAACTTATAGAAAATCTTCAATCGAAATCATCTCTTTGTGCCATAGTCTAGAATGTCAGCAGAGCTTTAGGAATGAGTTTTTGTTATGCTGTAAAGTCAGCTGGAGCTCACATACTTTTTGTATGATCTACAAAAATTGTGAAATCTGCTGCTCAAATTTTTCAGATATCAAATGAGTGAATTTTTAAAAAAAAGTAACATGTAGACTAGGTAGATTTGCTCATCATTATTGTAATCATTTTAAGGTACACTAAATTCTCGGGGGTTGGACTGTGTCTTTGTCACCTGTAAGGCTCCCATAGCAAACCTCTGAGCACTACAAAATAAATACACAAAAATAATAAAGTCATATTCTGAGTTCTTGGCTACTGTATCTGTCATTTACTGATGCTAACTGAGAATCTTCTGACATGTGAGTTAATAAGGAGAGAAACATACTAAACTTTATTTAGGCAAGGGAAATGGGCTACTAAAATTACATTTGATACCAGTTCAACTGCCAAATCTCCTCTGAAAAAAATAATGAAGTAAAACCATACCAAAGATTTTAATTCTTCTTAGCATATTGTTATTACTTTACAGAAACACCATAAGGAGGAATAGCTATTGTTTTTATTTTGTTTCCAATCCCCTTATGCTCCTAACCATTACAGAGATCAAATTTAAATACACCAAGTAGCTGGTTTGAATGTCTGGAGCCCTAGTGAAACAGAATATAAGCATGCTGCAGCTTTATCCAACCCTGCTGCCTGGCTGCCATCCACCCATCATTTGGATGGGTAATTTCTCCCCTTGGGACCATATGCAGTGCTTAAAGCTGAGTCAGTTTGCCGTATGGCATTATTCTGTAAAAGCAACAAGACTTTGCTGGAATCTGACCTAGGAAGGGTAAAGATTTCTGCCTGGTTGGCTCAGCAGTTGGCTGGACATATTAAAAGAGCAAAAAAGAAAAAGAAATTTAAATGTTATTGTAATCCACCAGTTTTACAATGTTTCTCATCCCTAAAAAAGGTAACTATTGGCTTTAAGCCTTTAAGAATTAGACACTACTCTTGCGATTACTTACTATTCAACTGCGCAAAAGAAATGTAACAGGCAAAGGCTCCACAAAATTAAAATAATTAAACTAAAAAGAAAGTATAATACAATGTAAACTTGTACTGCACCCAGACAAAGTTGATGTCTGACTCTTCCTCTCTGTCCACTTTTTTTCTTTTTCAAATCATTCACACAAACACTCCGGACAACATCAGAAACTAAAGTCTTCTGGAAATGGTTACTGGATGCATTAACAAAGCATTCCTTTGTATTTCACAATGTTTACTAATAGTCTCCAAACTTATTCTTATTTTATAATGGCTACTTACTTCGGCTGTTCACTGAACAGTCGGAAAACGATGATTTACGTATAGAGGAAATGGAATCGGTGCTTCTGTAATTGTGTCTCTTTCTCTGCACAGTACAATAAAAACAAGTCAAGAAAGAATAATATATGTATAGAATGAATGTTCCTTTTCTGATAAATACCACTTGTGCTAAAGTTGGATTTTCCCCACAGTAAGTGATTTTTCTAACACTGTTTGAAACCAACAGGTGATCAGAAATTTAAGACAGGGTCCAATCGTTCAACCCTTACTTATGCTGGTAGTTCCACTGATATTTACGGAATTACCAGTGTTAGTACTGATCATACCTAAGGACTGATTCTCTAATCCTTACTATCAGCAATAAAATGGTTAAGGCCCCACAGAAACAATAGGCAGGAATTGTTGAACAAGAAGAACATGGTAAGATGCTCTTTAGGGTACAAAGGGAACAAAGCCTTTCTAGGCCCTAATTTCAAAAAAGCTGTAGTGTGTGTGAGAGAAAAGGGAAAGGGGAGAGGAATATAACTGTACTGTACTTGTTAATGCAGATCTCTGCTACATTTCCTTAGTATGGACAACTGGTGCTCAGAAGGGGTCCAGTCAAAATGGAACATGTGCGTAGTATAACTCAATGGCGTTGACCATGGGTATTAAAATATTCATATCTTCTTTCAGTATCACTTGCATACAAACAGCCTTTCCTCCTGCTCTGAAACATCAACATTAACCTCTGCTCTCCCAGGTGATGCCAACTGGCTACAGACAGTCTTTTCAGACAAAACAACGATGGATGGAAGCACCTGTCGGACATTTTGTTCTGTCCATACAGTATTCAAAGGACAATGAAACTACAGCCTACCATCAGGAAGAGGGCTGAGCATTGTTAGGATGTTTGGTGTGCTTTTTAAGGGCTATTTTAGAAATACTAAAGCACAGTTTAATCACTCCGCTCTCTAGTTTTATATAGAATGTAGCCATTCCCACTCCCCTCTAGTCTTCTATGTACATTAATCATATGGACTATTTACTAGAAAAAACTATATGATAGCCTTAACTTCATGTGTTTTAAGATAAGACATTCTGTAAAAGGGAAGAGTGCATAATGCCTCCCTTGTGAGGCACTAAGGAGTATGAATAATAATCTGAGGACTCATATGGCTTTGTTATTACAGGGCTTTATACGATAAAGCTCCCAGAAGATTAAAAAAAAACTGTAGTCAGTCTGAAAGTGTTTTTGTTAAGAAGCATGATTCATTTTTTGTTTTTTAAATGTGTACAGTAATTGTGTTCATAGTGGAGTTTAAAACATGGAACTGTATTATATGCTTCACCCCAGCTCCAATGCTTTCCGCCTCAGCTACCTACCAAAAAACAAAAAAAAAGAAAGAAAGAAAAACCCAAGGTATCATCAGTTGCTGAATGAACAATAAAATTTTACAAGATGGGTGTCCTCTGGGAAATCATGTCTAAATTAGCCCTGCAAAACATGGCAGAAAAATGTACCATGAGGAAATTCTGTTCAAAAATCAAACTGGAGCTTTGCTCTGGTCATGCCACAGCTAATCAGTGTAGGCAAGTGGTATTAAAAAACCAACCAAACAAAAAAACCAGTCTCCTGTCCCGTCTTGATGTTTTCCCCATACAGAACTAAGTGTCTACAGTGTGTTAAAAATACACAATTCACAAAAGTTCAACAAGGAAGTTTTAGGGATATTGACTAATAGTAAGGCTGTAGACATTTACAGACTCTTACATCAGAGGATCTCAAAACACCTTGCAAACATGGGACCTGATTCTCCATTGCTTTGCAACGTGTGTAGTCATTTACAGCTGTGCAAAGTTAATGCAGAGTGGATGTAAAACATTTACCAAGTCAGAATGATAGCGTTTTACATCAAACTATGTACTGGCATAAGTGCCTATGCAAGGGAGTGGAGAATCAGGCCTGTAATTTATTTCAATCTCAGAACAACCTTACAAACCAGGGAAGTGATATTATCTCCATTTAATGCCCGGTAAACTTAGATACCACAGTGATGGGTGCATTAGAAGTATAAATGGACTGATCGCACAGATGGAAAGACTGACAGGAAAGGTCAAATGACCTTCCCAAAATCACCCAGAAAGCCAAGGGCAAAGCTGTGAATAGCTCCCAGATTGACTTGAACACTGGATAATACTCTCTCTGCAATAGCCTGCTACTATAAGTTGTTTTTTATCTGGGGATGTTGCTCATTAGAGGTCATATATGACAATTTCCGTTTTTGTTCAATTTGAAGCGACCTTGCAAGGGAAGAAAACAGAATCTTAGAATTAGATCCACTTGATCATTTTAATTATACCACATTGCTCTTTTCAAAGGAGTACTGTGTGCCTTTATGGTTTGATGTGTTTCCCTTTGAAATTAACAATTTAGACCTGATAATTACAGAGTTGAAACTGTGTGGTATATTGTTTGGGGGTGAGGGCGGGTTTAATAATGTTTAATTTTACATAGTATTTTGCCTCTAAATCTGGAAAGCTATCACCAATCATGTAAATTCCCATTTTATACCTACACTGATTAATACATATTTAATGCATTTAGGTGGACTCTTTGAACCATTGTTGTTTGTGCATTTCAAGAATTTCCTCAATGTTGGCTGTTTGAAATGACTCTCTGCAAATACCTTCTTTTAAATGATGACTTCCATAAGAGAAAACGGTAAATTTTTAGAGAACAATCCTGAAAATACATCAAATTACATTACATTGAAATTCCATGCTTTTTCCCCATGTTTTCTTCTTTAAAATAATGTTTTTTCAGGAATTTAAGTACTAGAGATTTTGGGGATCTTTTTCTTCTTAAGGGTTCCTCAGATGTCATGATGTCACTGATGTATGATGCATTACTGCAGGAACTGCACTGTTGGATCATATGACTGAAACGACCCAGAAAGACAAAGTTGGGGCTTTCTACTTCTTAAAGTAACAATCAATAGGTGTGAAGCAGACATACTAAACACTTCTCTTAAATTTTTTGTTGTTTTAAATGATATTATATGCCATACATCCCCAAAGTTATCTTTATCAAATTGATACCACAGAAAGATTGCCTAGGGAGAGACTGGCAGACGTCACATATTTCAGCGTCAACCAACAACACATCTTGGAAAAGCCTGCTAGAAGAAAAAGTATGACCTGTTCATATTTTGGGATTCCCTCCCCACCTTTCCATACTAAAACAAACAAGGACAGACAGGAATATTGGCCATTTCCTTGACATGCCCTCAAAGGGTATTATTTATACTAAGCACTTACAATATTGTCTTTCATCTAAGGCTCTCAAGGCTCCTCACAAACTGCGAGGGAAATACTTTTTTGACAAACAGGGAAACTGAGGCACAGAGCGGTTAATTAATCTTTGTCATGAGCTAAATCACACAGGAAGTCAGTGACAAAGCTGGGACAAAACTAAGCTGCAATAGCTTTCCACTTATAGAAATTTTCACTTATAACACACACACACACACACACACACACACACACACTTTTACATATAAAATAAATACAGCTAGAGAAAACAATGCAATGCTGAGGTTTTAATACAGTTTTCAATCCATTTGTTTTTCAGCAAGAAAAGCTGCTAACTTTCGGATAACACTCTGAATGAATGCACCACAGCACTATTTCTGGCAAAAACAAAACCTGAAGCACAAGGTATTTTAAGGCTATTCAAAGTTTTAAAGCACTTGATACATAAATTTCCCCCCTGGAATTCTGCTTGAAGCCAGCGTTGTATAACGACGGGTGAAAGTATCAGAGAAAGGAGGAGGGAACCTGGTTTCCATATATAGGATCAAAGAACATAAAACACAGGAGACAATAAAAAGAAAGCAAGCAAGAAAAAGTAGTATTAAAAAAAGGCATGATGAATGGCATATACATCCTTGTGATAATTCCTTCCCTGCTTTATTGCTCAGTAATGATCACACAATACTATACTTCATTGATCACTGCTTGAAATCTAAGCTTCATTTCCTTCACATACGTTAAACACCTTTGACTAGAATTCACTTCATGTAACTTTTCAGCACTTTCTTTTTAGTATAAAAAGAAACTGCATATAAATACTGAATGAAGAAAAATCATTCAACATTATTGTTCTTTAACATCTATAGAGTCAGGAAATTTCTTTGAGGTTCAAAAGCTTCTGTGGCAAAGCAGGGCACCACATCAAGGCTTTCCATATATTAAGTGCACGCTTTGGGTTAGTGATTTAAATCAACTTTGTCCATGAGCTGCAAAGGCTTAATACAGGTTTCCCCATAGCAAAAAAAAATCTCTAATCTCGGGACAGAAGAGACTGGACCTACACTCAAATTACTTAACACTTCTTGACTTTACAGATATTTTCAGCTCCCAAATTAAGAAGTATGAAGCTTCCTTTGCTTTGATAAAACACTTACTAGAATGACATCATTTATGGACAGTCCTTTTTTGCTTATCATTCCCCCTTCTCTTTTGATGGACTGCTAATGGACTTTGCAGTATTCCCCCTGAATAACCACATCTCCTTCCCAATGTGGAAGAAATGACCCCAAACATAGGAAAGCATCCAATGAATCAACCAACCACAGATAACTAATATTAGTCTGTCAGCTGACTTATAATCATTTATTCCAAAAGTTAATGATGATCCTATGTTGGGGGAAGATGTGTTCAGTAAGAATGCCCATATCCATTTGTTTACTTTACATTTTTAAAATTCCAGCTTACACAACAGAGTTAATGGAGTACAACTATCTATAACGGAAGAATATGGATATTTATATACACACACACACATATATATATATATATTATATGCACACACACACACGCACACGTATAGACAGACGCGACACTTAACTATGAGATTAAGAGACAAATCTTGAAGTCCTTTTTTAGTTTTTATTACCAACAAATACTCATTGACTAATGGAGCTATGCCTGAGTAATGACTGTAAAAACAAATTAAGGAGTTTAAGATATGGCCCACCAGGAAGGATGGATAGATAAATGGGTGGAAGGAATAAAAAAAAACAGAAAGAGAGGTGTGATTAGGACACTGGAGTGGGACTCAGGAGATCAAGACTGAGTTTCAGCTCTGCAAGAGACCACCTGCATTATCATGGGCTAAGGTTGCCACCTATCCAGGTTTTACTGGGACAATCCGGTTTTTGGCTTCTCTGTCTGGTGCCATTTAGGGAAAGTCCAGTCGAAAAGGGGACCTGGCAGTGTCCAATCAGATGTACTGACCAGACACCTAAAGTCCAGGTATCATGGGGCCGGGGAAGGCATCAGATCATTAACCCACGCTTCCTACCTGCAGGCAGGATCCTTGTCAGGCTACAGCAGCTCCCATTCCAGTCCTAGAGCAGAGGGAGCTCAGCTGACAGGGGTGGGACTGGAGGGGTGGGGAGAGGTGGAGACCATCCAGCAAATGACAGGGGCGGGGCCTGGGGGGAAGAGGCGGAGCAGGGGTGGGGCCTCGCGGGTCTGGTTACCAGTAATTAGAAAGGTGGCAACCCTATCACAGGCAAATCATTTAATCTCTGTGACACACTTACCCAGCAGCAATAGTAATAATAATACTTTTCACCTCACAGGGATATTGTGACGATACATTCATTAATGTCTGTGAAGTGCTCAGCTACCTCCTTGATGGGTCATATAAGCATACAGCTGCACTATGAATGGCTTATACATTGTTTGTTTATAATATTTGGGTATCAGCAACAAAAACTCTAATATCTACTATAAACAACACTCTAGCTCCTCAGAACAGCAAGCCTGACTACTTTTGTAGACTGTTTGCTATAGCAAAGAAACTGAAATTCTTCTAAACCGACTTCTTAGTGCAAAAATATCCCATAATGATATACTGTGTAGTTACAGCATATGGCCACTCACTGTAAAATATGAGGCTGAAACAGACAGTAATTTATAAGTCTATATCAGATACCTGTGTGCTTCAATATAAATGTGTTTGTGTCTGAGGCATCTGAAGAACATTTATTTCATGTGTAGCACATGTGTAAATATTTACATACTTGCATAAATCAAATATAATTGAAAAGCTAAAAAATTAACCAAAGCCAACAAAATAACTAGAGGGCAACATGCATAAGCAAACACTAGAGATCACAACTTACTAGACTTCCTTACACGTCATTGTTATCAAAATTTATAGGCAAACAATAAAAGAGGCCTATTAAAATATTCTTCAACTGTTCTGCAGATCACTTAAAAACAAAAAAGAGAAGTAACTGTTTTTAAGCATGTATATTTCAAAATAGCAAGATTTAATACTATGTCTTTATTATGCTGGTCGAATAGCACTACTGCATTACAGTATCTAACTGAAGCTTCTACATAAGCCTGAAATTAAACAACAGGAAATAAGTGACTATGGCACCTGATTAAAAAAGTCAATCAAGCTAAATGACAAAAGAATAGCATGGGTCAGAAGAAAGTGACTCATGTTTACTGGAAAGCAAGCCAATAGCAACTGTACCATTGGGAGTTTATAGTCCCTGAACTGATGTAAACAAATGATGTTGTTATCCCATCTTGGCACACGTGACATCTCCTGAACATGTCACAGGTGGAAGGACAAAGGTAGCAAAAAGTGTGGGAAAGACAGACATTCTCAGAGGTATACTGCAGTTAAGTGGCTTGTTTATGATTTAAAGAGGGAGTAGAGAACTTGCTTCAATTTTGAACATTATTGTTCCATATAGACCAGAATGCCTGGGGATTCCCCATGGGTCTTGAGACAATGTCAGTAAAGAGTAGCCTCGGGGAAATTAAATATAATATTCAGACCATTAATTCAGCCTGCACACACAGTTTTTATATAATATATATATTTCAAGCATCCTTACTTCAAAACTGGTTTATCCCTTACTGAAATGATAAAATGAGTTTTAAATTTCTCCACCTCTGAGATTCACTCTGGCTTCAAAGCAAACACAAAAGCTGTATGTCTATGTTGCTGTGTGCATACAGAGACACAAATGCACCACACAAGGGGGGGCGGGGGAAGGAGAGACTTTACTAGCAGGACAGGAAAGGTAAGCAGCCTGTCTAGTCAGAATAACACTCGTTGCTCTTTAAAAAGCATGTCCTACCCCACATATTTCAAATGGATGCATATTTTTAATATTGAATTATAGGCTGTACAGCTGGGTTCCAAAGCAACAGCTCGGGGCAAGGACCAAAAGGGAAAATAAAGGTGGCTTTATGTCCCCTTCGAGCTTCTCTTATTCTCGAACCAGTCGGGGTGCAGCATGGGCCCCGGGTGCAAGTTGAAGCGTCAGGGTAGATCTAACTTTTGCTCATCTGCCAATAGCCCATAAGGGCTGTTCTGGCAATCAACAACAGCCAGAGCACAGCAAGGGCTCTAGCAATGCCACCTTCATCAGGGCTGCAAGGAGTTTGGTGGGGGAATTAAACCACCTCTTTGCCAACAAGGAATTTACCCTAAGCCAGGAGAATTCCTCAGCAGATGCATACACGGACTTTACAGCCCTTTTGTGCCGCTCCCCCAGCACAAAGGGGCTGTATCCCAACGAAAAGGGCTGTATCACAATGAATAATTGAGCCCATTGTCTTTTTAGGGTATTTTCACCATCCAGGACCAGAAACAGTATGAGAAAACCAGAGCTTCTGCACCCATGTGGAGTCCCATTGTCTTCAAGAGAGCTGCAGTGGGATTCCACAGGGGTACAGAGTTCCTCACTTGTAATTGCCAAGACAGGTCTGGGATCTTAAAAGGGAACTTGTTGGGTTGAAAGTCAATTTTTATAGATATGAACCTTTTGGAGCATGTGCGGATCCTTAAGCAAGAGTCAGAGGCTATGGTAATTGAATTATGTATTTGCTAGGTGGAAAAATTATTTTTAACAAATCATTTCCTTATCTTGCTTCTAACTCCTTAGATTATTAACACTGACATAATTTTGCATCATGAAATGCATTACATGTCCCCATGCCCACAAGTGTTTGTGCTTGTGGATTGCTCTCTGGGATTTGGGCTTCTGGAGGTTGAAATAACAAAGTCCCTGACAGCAGATCTCAAAGCAGGATCAGGGCCTAAGAAAAAAGCAAACAACTAGTGGAACCCATACCTACCCCTAAGAAAAGGGTGATTATGGAGGGATGCAACAAAGACAGATGTGCAGGGAGAGACATTTTGTCCCAACATTAAGAAGCATTCCCCTAGACGGGGCAAAAGTCATTAAGCAGCCCTGTTTTCATAATTTTCATTTTTAAATTAAGCTTAAAATATTTTTAACATCAGTTGCGCAAGTTGAGTTCAGTTCCGGTAAAATTAAATTTTAGTGTTTAAAAATTTTGCGACACATCCCTAAAACTTCTGGGATTTTATAATGCCCTACCCACAGTATTAGCCACACATCAGGAAATATTAGCAATAGTTTCTTGCCTTTCCATGGATGAAAACAGGGAGGAGAGGTTAGGGGAATTTAAATGAATTTAAAGCTGCTGAAAACTAATGTCTACCACACAAGGAACAAAATAAGCATGCAGTTTTATATTCAATGAAAAAATAACTGTTATGAAATATTCATTTGAAAAGTAATTAAGCCCTGCAATTGAAAAGCTAACCTTTCACAACACAAAATAATCATGCAGCTTGGAGATTAACGCATTCTGTGTCCTCCGGTGTTCATTACAATTTATGTAACATCTCATTCACACTGATACTTGGATTGCTTATATATTTTCCTTTCTCTTAAAGCTTAAATGAAAAATAATCAAGATCGGTTCTTCTCAGAAACATCCCCGAATCGGAAGGACCGGATTCTACCACCATTATTGTCATTGAGTAGTACCTTTCTCCATTAATAGTCCAGAGTAATAGGGAGAGTAATGGAGGCAGAATTGGGACCCAAGTAATTAAAGCATTATTTAAAATGGGCTTATTTCAACAAAAGAATGTCCGGTTGTTGCTGATTTTACAGTGTAAGGCAGCTTTATTTTAGTTACTCAAAACAATTTACTTGACAGCACAACACAAACCATGACATCTATCTTTAAAGGTTGAAGATAAGCAACTTTCTCATGCAGAACTGATATTCTATCCCCCAAACTATGAGAGATTAACCCATCAAGCAAAGAGATATTTTACAATTTCATTCATCCTAGCTAATCAATATCTCCAAGAATATTTACCTTTACATACACTTACATACAAAAATACATATTTTAAATTGTAGGAATATAAATATGTATTATATATATCTATAAATCCCAGAGTCTTTGAAATAGTCAGTTCTAAATTTTCCTTACTCTGAATCTCATAATTAGCCTCTCTGTAGTCTAGGCACATACAGAGATCAGGGATTATTCATTAGAGGAAGGAATTAGCAGGATTTTAGGCTTCAATGGCCTGAACAGACTATTAGCTTGCATTTGGCTATTAGGCGGGTAAGCAGAGCGGTCTCTAAAGCGTCACCAACAGATAACAATAAATTCTCAAAATGAGACTTAACACCTGCTTTTCTAATCTTGAAGGGAGGAGAAAAAAAGCTGATTCAGCGGATGTACAGCATCCATTTGAGTCATACACACTCCTGATGTCATACAGGGCCTTGATAACTCATAGCGCTGGAAGTCAAAGGTCACAAGATGAGTTAATAAGCCATGCAGCTGAGACCATGGCAACACAAGGCTTGGGTATCAAACAATATTTCACACATCCGCAAGACAGCGTGCAGAATCTCTGTGACTGTTTCCCTCTGATAGAGGAGTTTTTAAAAATGAAACAAAAGAGTGGTATGGAGGGTTGGCTTATTCAAGGGCTATCAGCGAGTCTCCTTTCATAATTTGCAGGGTCTGTATTTAGAAGATGAGATTGAAAACTAATAATAAAGACACAAAGCACATGCATATCCTGTAAATGGATATTTATTATGAGTGCCACCAGTTCTTCCCAACACCCTCCACCTCATAATTATATCCAACCAGGGCTTTCCTTTTAGCCAGATCATTCAGTACTTCAAGCACAAGAAAAATGTCAGTGGAAACATGAAAACAGTCCAAAGAAGGTCACTTTTTGTTATGTTTTATTAAAACTGCTTTATAGAGCTGCACTTGAAGATGAAGGAGTAGGTAATGGCTTGTACTTAGAAACTAGTGCAAGAACGACTTTGTTCTTACATCTATCATTTACATACTGAAAAAACAAGGTAGTTTGGTGTAGCTTAACCTCTCAGATGATAACACTCTTTTGCATTTCCAAGGGACACAGAAATAAAATAGCCACGTTAAATACAGTTTTTAAGAACTGCAGAACTAACAGATAAGCAGCATGATCGCAATCAATACTATGTCTCACATTCTAGTACGTTTCATCTTCACCTGGATGAGCAGAGTATTTTAGGCAGTTTACAAAGCACAGGTGAAAACACTGGTCCTGATTCACCATCACTCCATTCTTCCAGCTTTAAACAGGCATAATTCCCTTGATTTCAAAGCAGTTATGTAGAGGTAGAATAAACCTGATGCAGTCGTGAATCAGACCTACTAGAATGATTAACTCTAAAGTAAAATGCAACTTCAAAGGAATTCTTCCATACCCCAGAATGCATACTAGTAAAAATAATAAGCTGCAACATTAAACAGTTCTAATAATACACAGCAGAGAAACAAGGCTTAGCTTCATTATGTCAATGGAGCTATGCCAGTTTACCCCATCTGAGGATCTGACCCTATATATTTAAGAAAATAAATAAATGCCAGAGTATGTGTCAGTTCTGACAAAAGAATCAGGTCATTATTAATAATACTGTGGACCTTATGATTTGAGGTAACCTGAAAATACTATATTGAGTAACTCAAAAATAAGTAGGTAAAACTATCAAAAGGTAGTTTTAAGGTAAACTGAAGAAATCAGGACTAATTTAAGAAATAGATTAATCTTGTACGGCCAAATGGCTGGAGTCGGAAGGAAAAAATGATAAGAAAATTGTTTTGGATATTGATCTAATTTACTGTCTTTGTACTATCTAAAATAAACACTAAAAATAATATACATACACAGTTTATATAGATACATTTAATAATTAAAAATAAATATAATTCAAGGAAACATGACGAAATAGAGACATATGAATTGATTTGAGCAACTTTTCTGTAAAAGACAGAGGTTCAGTAAGGATCAATTCAGACATAAGGAAATAGGAAGAGTTGGTAATTTTTGTTTTTTATTCACTTAAAATAGTAAGATAGTGAAATCTCTTTTTTTCCAACTTAATTTTTACCCTTGCTTTTTTTAGCTAGAGATGGTTTTCTGACTTATTGTTGTTCTGAGTCAATTAAAATTATATTCACAAAAAGAGACCTAAGATTCATTTCTCCCTTTCTTTCCCAAGTTTTCACATTTAATTTTGAATGAAGTTAGCACTCATCAAAGTGAGTGACTTGTAGCACAGATCTGCTTACAGTAGCACCGTGCAAATTTCCTCCATGTTTAACAGCTCATGAATACACTTCAGTCATGACAAGCAACTCCTCCATCAATTCTAGTTCTAGACCTCACTTCAGAAATGATTATTAATTTTGCAACATTTTTGTGATGTGAACAAAAGGAACGGGCAAGAAAGTCACTTTCACTGGAGACCTTATACAGAATTTGAACTTGGTTCTACAAAAAGTGAAAGATTCTCACTATGTAGCACAGTCTCTGAATGCCCCTTTTTCTGATCCAAAGTCCAGTGATGTCAATGGGAGTCTTTCAGCTGACTTCTGCGGGCTTTGGATCAGGCCCTTTAGTAAGAAAAGTAAATGTGAATTAGTCTGGTGCAACAAAAGCAAAATCTTTCATTGGAAACCAACAACCAAACAGGAGAGTGGATAATTCAACTCCTCATTGTAAGACTCTGGCCAAGATTTTCAAAAACGGGTGTTGCCTAACGCAAGTCTCCTAAATCCTCATTTGGTCCTCTAAATAAATGGTCTGATTTTCAAAAGTGCTGAGTATGTAACAGTTCCCACTGACTTCAAAGGGGTTGCACTGCAGCAAGAGCTCTCAGGAAGTATTCGGTCTGAATCAGGGCAGTGTTGCTTCTGGTATCTCCAAAGCAGTATGTTGCTCAACGGTGATCACTCAACACTCTTCATCCATATGCAGTATTGATCCATAACCTTCACATTTAATACAGTAAAAATGAGACACCACCGCCCAATGAATTCAAAACTGAAAATGGACTATACAGCTTTCTATCAGAGGCCCTGTCTAATCTCCAGAAGTTTCTCAACTCTAACAAATTAAACTGTATTTACTTCACCCACTCCTCCATCTCCAGTGTCCAATGACCATTCATTACCCCCACAAGCCATACCCCACTTTCCAATCACAAGTGACTCCTCTCATTCCCCTTCAGGCTTCTGAACAGTTCTGTAATTTTCTTATGGTTTCTTAATAGTCACAACAGGAACTTTGATGTTCTCATTGTTTCCCTTCTAAATTTTTAAAATATTTTTTCATTCACAGATTGAAATTAGAGTCCATTTCTAAGATTTAAAATCTTTTGAGCATACTTTATATAAATACCTGAGTGACACAGAAGTTCAAATAGGAAGAAAAGATAAGAAGAGGTTACTCATCGTGTGCAGTAACTATGGTTCTTCAAGATGTGTGTCCCTATGCGTTCTCCACTTCAAGTGCGCATGCGCCTCTCAAGCCCTTGATCAGAGATTTTCCAGTAGCAGTGTCCATTTGGCCAGCACATGCGCTCTATATAACCTCATGCTGTGCTCCAAGGGCATATAGATCTGCCTGGGCGAACCGCCCTCAGTTCCTTCTCTACCCGAATGTCCAACAAGAACAGTCCGAAGCAGAAGGGAAGGAGGTCAGATAGTGGAGCTCCCACTGGGACACACACATCTTGAAGAACCACAGTTACTGTGCAAAGTGAATAACCTTTTCTTCTTCTTTGAGTCCCCCTGGGTGCTCCACTTCAGGTGACTAATCAGCAGTATCCTCACAGGGAGGAAGGGGCTTCGGAATCAAGTCCAAAACTGAAGACACAACAGCAGACCCAAGCAACACACCAGATCTGATGGTGTGAACAAAGGCATAGTGTTTAGAAAAGGTATGCACTGAAGCTCACGTAGCAGCTCTGCACATCTCAGACACTGGAATATTTTGGGAGTAAAGCTCTGAAAGTTGATTTTGATCTGGTAGTGTGTGCTATAATCCTTTGGGGAGGCCAAGCACCAGCTGCATCATAGCAAGCAGTAATACCCCCAGAGTTCCATTTTGACTGTCTCTATGAAGAGATCGTGGACCCCTTTGATCTTTCTGTGATGGAGACAAGGAATCTAGGTGATTTCTGAAATTCCTTGGTGCTACCCAGATAAAAGGCCAATGCCTGTCATACATTTAACACATGAAGGGAAGTTTCCTGATGAGATTTATGTGTATTGGAAAAAATATCGGTAGATGAATAGATGGATTAAGATGGAAATCCAACAGCAATTTAGGTAAGAACTTTGGGTGCAATCAAGGGAGACCTTGTCCTTGAAAAATATCATAAATGGGGGGTCTGCCATCACAGCTCCAATTTCTCCAACCATGCGGGCTGACATAATAGCTACCAGAAGGCTGTCTTCACAGGTAAGTGAAGCAAGGAGCAGGGTACCACAGGTTCAAATGGAGGTCCCATAAGATATTTGAGTACCAGGTTGAGATCCCTGTAGGATCCTTAACCTGGGGGTAACAATTCCCCAGACCCTCAATAAATCCCGATGACACAGGGTGAGCAAAATAGAATACTCCTCTAGTGGGGAATGAAATGCTGATATTGTGGTGATATGAACCTTAATAGAGCTAATTGGTAAACCTGAATTTTTTTAACTCCATCAGATAAACCAAGACGGCTGACAGCAGAGAAAATTGAGACACAAGGCGGTGATGGTGACACCAGTGGTTGAACTTTTTCCATTTCTTAAGGTAAGTAATTCGCGTTGACTCCCTTCTACTGTTCAGTAATACTTGTACTCCTGTTGAGCAAGTGGATTCTAATCCTGTGAACCATCTAGGAGTCATGCTCAGAGATAAAGGACCCCTAGATTAGGGTGAAGCACATGACCCGTGTCTCTTAAGAGAGGGGATGGGGGATAGTCAGAAGCTTAAGCATCAGGTGGACACACAGATGAACCACGTAAGGATACCTAACTTGCCTTGGCCAGGTTGGTACTCTGAGGATAACTCTGATTTGTCCTGCCTGATCTTGTTCATCACTCTCAGAATTAGTGGTGTTGGAGGGCATGCGTAGAACGGGCCCTTTTTCCAAGGAAGGAGAAAAGCATCTCCCAAAAAGAGGTGATCTAGGTCTCCTCTTGAGCAGTATAAGGGGGAATTCCTGTTGCTGGATGTGGAGAATAGGTCCACCTGTATAAGTCCCCATCTCTGGAATATCCCTTGAAGGATTTGGGAGTCCACCTCCCATTCATAGTCCTGGGAGAAGTACCTGCTAAGCATTTGGCTGTGACATGCTGGACTCCAGGAAGGTAATCAGCTGAGATCTGAATCTGATGGGCGGTACACCAATTCCATAACTTTATAGCTTCAGCATACAGGAAGGGGGATCTTGCTCCTCCCTGTTTGTTGATATAGAACATGCAAGCCACATGATTGTGACTGATTTGCCCTTGATGAGGGGCAGGAACTGAAGGCAGGCATTCCTGACTGCCCTGAGTTCCAACTAGTCAATAGAGAGACAAGTTTCCTAAGTTGACCATCTGTCCTGAGTTATGAGTCTGCTGAGGTGTGCTCCCCAACGCAACAGTGATGTGTTCCTTGTCACAGTTATTGTTGGAGCTGCATAGAGAAAAGGTACACCCGCACAGACATTGCGTTGATCTTTCCACCAATCCAGGGAGTTCTTCACCTGGAGGGGAACTGTAACTTGTTAGTCCAAACTGTCTCTGGTTGAGGAATAGGTCCTCCTGAACCAACCCTGAAAGCATCAGAGGCACAATCTTGCATGCTTGGTCACTTACTATAAGGGTAAATGGAGACAGACAGGACTTACGGCCGCAGGGAACAGGGGATAGACTGGTAGATTGCGCTGCCCCTAGGCAAAGGCAGGTGTATGTGATTGGGGACTCCTTACTGAGGAGGTTAGACAGGCCTGTGACCGGGGCGGACCCAGAAAACAGAAGGGTGTGCTGTCTGCCGGGAGCTAAGATACGGGATGTGGACCTGCGGTTGAAAAGGATCCTAAAGGGAGCAGGTAAGAACCCCTTGATCGTCCTTCACGTAGGAACGAATGACACGGCTAGGTTCTCGCTAGAGAGAATCAAGGGAGATTATGCCAGGCTGGGGAAGACGCTTAAGGAAGTTGAGGCTCAGATTATCTTCAGTGGGATTCTGCCTGTTCCTAGAGAAGGACAGCAAAGGGCAGACAGAATTGTGAGGATAAATAGCTGGCTGAGGGAGTGGTGCTATAAGGAGGGCTTTGGGATGTATGGCCACTGGGAGGCGTTCGGGGACAGACAGCTGTTCTCGCGGGATGGACTTCACCTGAGTAGGGAAGGAAATAGACTTCTGGGAGGAAGGCTGGCTCATCTCATCAAAAGGGCTTTAAACTAGGAACTTGGGGGAGACGGTTGGGAGATGTCCAGTTAATCTCCACGCCAGATTCCAACACTGAAAATGAGGGCGAAGAGATAAGCACAGATATAGATAGGGGTAGGGAATTGGACATTAGAAGGACGGGGCGGATGGACACTAGGGGGTCCGTACCAAAGTGCATAACTAATGGGAGAAAGGACAGACAGCATACGGTAAGATGTTTATACACCAATGCGAGAAGCCTAGGTAACAAAATGGAGGAACTGGAGCTCCTGGTCCAAGAAATGAAACCTGATATCGTAGGAATAACCGAAACATGGTGGAACTGTAGTCATGACTGGAGTACAGGTATCGAAGGGTATGTGCTGTTTAGGAATGACCGGAAAAAAGGTAAAGGTGGGGGTGTGGCACTGTATGTGAATAATGAACTAAAATGTAAAGAAATAATAAGTGATGGAATGGATAAGACAGAGTCTGTCTGGGCAATGATTACACTGGGTAAAAGAACTACTAGAGCCTCCCCTGAGATACTGCTTGGGGTGTGCTATAGACCGCCGGGATCTAGCCTGGATGCGGACAGAGAACTATTTAATGTTTTTAAGGAAGTAAAAACTAATAAGAGCTGTGTGATCATGGGGGACTTTAACTTCCCAGACATAGATTGGGGAACAAATGCTAGTAACAATAATAGGGCTCAGATGTTCCTAGACGTGCTAGCAGATGAATTCCTTCAGCAAGTAGTAGCTGAACCGACGAGGGGGGATGCCATTTTAGATTTGGTGCTGGTGAGTAGTGAGGACCTAGTTGAGGAAATGATAGTAGGGGACAACCTTGGCTCGAGTGACCATGAGCTAATTCGGTTTAAACTAAATGGAAGGATTAACAGAAATAAAACTGTGACTAAGGTTTACGATTTCAAAAAGGCCAACTTTTATAAACTAAGGCAACTACTTAGGGAAATGGATTGGGCTAACATACTTAGAGAGCTAAAGGCAGATGAGGCCTGGGATTATTTCAAGCTGAAGTTGCACGAGCTGTCCGAGGCCTGCATCCCGAGAAAGGGGAAACGGTTAGTAGGCAGGAGAATTAGACCTAGCTGGATGAGCGGGCGTCTCAAAGGGGCGATTAAGAAAAAACAGAAAGCGTACAAAGAATGGAAGAGGGGGCAGATCAGTAAGGAAACCTACCTTATTGAGGTCAGAGCATGTAGGGATGCGGTGAGAAAGGCCAAAAGCCGTGTAGAGTTGGACCTCGCGAGGGGAATTAAATCCAATAGTAAGAGGTTTTATAGCCATATAAATAGGAAGAAAACAAAGAAAGAGGAAGTGGGGCCGCTGAAGCATGTAAATGGAGTGGAGATTAATGATAATCTAGGCATGGCACAATATCTAAATGAATACTTTGCGTCAGTATTTAATAAGGCTAATGAAGGGTTTAGGAATAGAGGGAGCGGGACAGAGGGGAATAAAGGAGGGGCGATTGACATTACAGTATCAGAGGTGGAAGCCAAGCTTGACCAGCTAAATGGGACTAAATCGGGCGGACCGGATGATCTCCATCCTAGAATATTGAAGGAGCTGGCGCGAGAAATTGCAAGCCCCTTGGCGATAATTTTTAATAAATCTGTAAACTCGGGGGTGGTACCGATGGACTGGAAAATAGCTAATGTGGTTCCTATTTTTAAGAAGGGGAAAAAAAGTGACCCGGGTAACTACAGACCTGTTAGTTTAACTTCTGTAGTATGCAAGGTCTTGGAAAAAATTTTGAAGGAAAAAGTAGTTGAGGACCTTGAGGTGAATGGCAATTGGGACAAATTACAACATGGCTTTACGAAAGGCAGATCGTGCCAAACCAACTTGATCTCCTTCTTTGAGAAAGTAACAGACCTTCTAGATAAAGGAAATGCGGTGGATCTAATTTACCTCGATTTTAGTAAAGCGTTTGATACTGTCCCGCACGAGGAATTATTGGTTAAATTGGAAAAGATGGGGATCGATATTAAATTCCAGAGGTGGATAAAAAACTGGTTAAAGGGGAGACTGCAACGGGTAGTACTGAAAGGTGAACTGTCGGGTTGGACGGAGGTCACCAGTGGGGTTCCTCAAGGTTCGGTTTTGGGTCCGATTTTATTCAATCTATTCGTTACTGACCTCGGAACCGAATGTAGGAGTGGGCTGATAAAGTTTGCGGATGACACAAAGTTGGGAGGTATTGCCAATTCGGAGAAGGATAGGGATATTCTGCAGGGAGACTTGGATGACCTTGTAAATTGGAGTAAAAATAATAGGATGAGATTTAATAGTGAGAAGTGTAAGGTGATGCATTTAGGGATGACTAATAAGAATTTTAGTTATAAGTTAGGGACGCATAGGTTGGAAGTGACAGAGGAGGAGAAGGACCTCGGAGTCCTGGTTGATCGTAGGATGACTATGAGTCGGCAATGTGACGTGGCTGTGAAAAAAGCTAATGCGATTTTGGGATGCGTCAGGCGAGGTATTTCTAGTAGGGACAGGGAGGTGCTGCTTCCGTTATACAAGGCGCTGGTGAGACCTCATTTGGAGTACTGTGTGCAGTTCTGGTCTCCTATGTTTAAAAAGGATGAACTCAAACTGGAACGGGTACAGAGAAGGGCCACTAGGATGATCCGAGGAATGGAAAACCTTTCCTATGAAAGGAGACTCGAGGAGCTCGGTTTGTTTAGCCTAACCAAAAGAAGGCTGAGGGGGGATATGATTGCTATCTTTAAATATATCAAAGGGATTAATACCAAGGAGGGAGAGGAATTATTTCAGCTCAGTAGTAATGTGGACACGAGAACGAATGGATATAAACTGGCCGTGGGGAAGTTTAGGCTTGAAATTAGAAGAAGGTTTCTAACCGTCAGAGGGGTGAAATTTTGGAACAGCCTTCCGAGGGAAACGGTGGAGGCGAAAGACCTTTCTGACTTCAAGATTAGGCTTGATAAGTTTATGGAGGGAATGGTTTGAAGGGATAACGTGATTTTAGTCAATTAGGCATTAACGTGCCATCGCGGGTAAAATGAGGATCCGGCTGTAGAATCTTGCCTGTATGCTCGGGGTACTGCTGATCGCCATATTTGGGGTCGGGAAGGAATTTTCCTCCAGGGTAGATTGGCAGAGGCCCTGGAGGTTTTTCGCCTTCCTCCGCAGCATAGGGCAGGGCTCGCAGGCTGGAATATTCTGTTGTGGGCGGGTCAGCTTTTGTGGCCTGCATCATGCGGGAGGTCAGACTAGATGACCATATTGGTCCCTTCTGACCTTAAAGTCTATGAGTCTATGAGTCACAAAGGTGCAACATGCCATATGATTCAGGAGATGTAAAAAGTTCCTTACTGTAGTAATGGGGCTTCCTTGAATTGTCCTGACCAGATTCAACGAAGTTATCAATATGTCTGTGGGAAGGAAGGCCCTGGCTGCCAATGAATCCAAATATGCCCCTATTAGTTGTATTCTCTGTACAGGGACTAACGGATTTCATTATGTTTAGCTGGAGACCCTACTCCTGGAAGAGAGAGGGAGAGCAGTCTGAGTGGAAGTTAGTACTGCTTCAACAGATCGGCCCTTGAGTAGCCAGTTGTTGAGATATGGGAAGACTAAAATTGCTTTGTGTCAAAGGTAAGCAGCCACTACCACTAAAACCTTCGAGAACACCACTGGGGCTGAAAGGAAGTACTCGGTATTGAAAATGATCCTGGCCCATGGCAAAGCACAGGTATCTCCTGTGTGGGGGATGTATGGAATATATATGGAAATAGATGTCTTGTAGGTTGAGGGCCGAAAACCAATCTCCTACCTTTAGAGTAAGGATTACAGCTACCAGAGTAAACATCCAGAACTTTTGAGATATGTTCAGTTGTGTTAGGTCTAAGATTGGTCTCCACCCTCCATCCTTCTTTGGCATGTGGAAATACTTTGCATAAAACCCTTTCTCCATGTGAGGGGATGGGACTTATTGCTCCTAAACAAAGGAGAGAGTGTACTTTTTGACTCAATATAGTCTCGTGAGAGGAGTCCCTGAAAAGGGATTGGGAAGTGGGGTGGGGAAGGTATAGCCCCATGTTATAACCTCCATGACCCACCTGTCTGTTGTAATACACCACCAGGCTTTTGGAAATGGGAAAGGCAGTCTCCTGAAGTGGGGAGGTGGGCAAAAGGTTGCAGTTTGCAAGAAACCCCAAAAAATCACTGTTTCATTGATGACTGGGTACGAAAAAGGGTGGGAAGCTCTTTTCCTCTGGAATCTGTCTTTTTCTAGTGTGTTTGGTGGTTCTGTGAAAATCAGAGAACTGAGCTGGGTGCAATCTCTGGGTAGTGTTGAGACCTGCTAAATCTCCTCTTGTTTGTTGGGGTGTATATACTAAGAGACCTCAATATGGCCCTGGAGTCCTTCAGCGTATGCAGGGACTTGTCCATATTTCCTGAGAAGAGCTTCTGACCATCAAATGGCAGGTCCTCAATCATATTCTGAACCCCTCTTGGGAATCCCGACTGGAGCCAAGATCTCCTGCACTTGCCAACTGTTGTGGAGATGGATCTAACAAAAGTGGCCATGGCATCCAAAGATACTTGGGAGAAGTTCTGGCTAATGAATGACCTTCCTTAATGATGGTCTGGAAGTGTTCTCTATGGAAGATGTTCAATAAAGGATGCAAACTTGTTGTAATTCGAATCACACTTAACCATGATCGCCTGATAGTCTGAGATTGTGGATGAGTAGACCTTCCGTCCAGAAAGGTCTAATCTTTTCTGGTCCTTGTCATAAGGATTAGACCCGGAGTAATGCTGTCTACCCCACTCGTTTATCGCATCCACCAACAGAGAATTATGTGGAGGGTGAGAAAAAAAAATTCTGAGTCCCTGCAGAGGCTACGATGTTTTTTATCCACCCATTTACAAGTTGGATCCATTAATGGGTAGTGCAATCCGGATGAGTTTTGCCAATTGAAAAATGTCCAAGAGCTTGTGATGTTAGTCTTTAACCTCCTCAAGAAACATCTATAGGGTTTCCACCATCCTCTTCACAAGGTTCTGGAATTGATGAAAATCGTAGGTCATTGATGGTGGTGGAGGCGTGACTGCCTTCTCCGGAGATGACGATGAAATAGGAGTTTGAAGGGTAGCCTCTTTGTTCCTCAGAGGTGTCTTTGAGTTGGGGGTTTGGTGGAAGAGACTGTGTAACCCTAGTTTCCTGGTGCAGTAGAGCTGGAGGTCTAGCAAATTGCTGCTGATATTCCACCCATTGGGAAGGCCCATATGGGAGAGGGGGTGGAACCCAAGACTGATCCCACTATTCTTGATGTGGGAGAGGGTCTTTGTCAAACTATTATATTCCTGTAATAATGCTGAGGGGAGCCCTGCACTGATAAGGAGGAGACTGACTGAATGTCTCCTTCATCCTTCTCAATGTCCTCTAATGGGGGGAGGGAGGGCAGTAAAAAAGTGTGGAGAATCCTAGTGGGAAGCTCATTGGTAATCTGGAGGCCAGGGTCTCACTACGAAGAGTCATTTAGCACCCATAAAGCAGAGGGCAGTCCAGCTCGTCTAACACTGACAAGTCCCTGTGGTATCAAGTGGGTCAGTACCAATGCAGTTGTTGACTTGGGCGGTACCATTGGAGCATGTAGGTAAAGGGGTGTGCTTCAATTCTGTTGGTACTGATGGAGCAGAGTGGGAAAGCACTGTTGGTAAATCTGTAATAGATAGTGCCGATCTGGAGGCAGACAGTGCCGAGGTCATGCCAGCACTGTGTTTCTCCCAAGTGCTCCTGGTACCAGAGGAAAAGCCTTTCCCCCTCCATAGTATCAAGTCAGAGGTTGACGCCTTTGACACTATAGACCTAACAGGAGATCAGGACTTCTTGGGAGTTGGCTCCTTGTGGTGAGAGACCGAGTTCCTCTTCTTTGGAGCTTTCCTTGAGTCCTCTAAGATCTTCCCCTTCTTAGGTGAGACCTTAACCAAATTCAAAGGGGCACTGGATCTGTCTGTAGACAGATATACAGGGGGATCTCCTGACATGACTCGGACGCAGATCAAAGGGAGCACTCCATCATCAGCAGCTTCAGTTTGTTTTCTCGATTCTTCCAAGTTCTAGATTTTAGAGCCAGGCACAAGTTACACTTTTGGGAGATATGGAACTCTCCCAAGCAACAGAAACACGTACAGTGGTCGTTGCTGATCAGGATAGCCTCCTGACAAGAGAGGCAGCATTTGAAACCTGGCGAGCAGGCATGCCCAGTCAGGCCAAGTAAGCTTCTTGGAAAAAAACAGGGGAGAAAAAAGAGGGAGAAGAAAAACTCAGACCTCTCACAGCTATCTAACATTCTATTCTAACAACAAGGACTAACTAGAAACACTAAACTAACTAAACAAAACAAAACACTCTGAGGTATGCATGCACACAAGAGTTCCGTCTCAGGCCAACATGGCAAAGAAGAAACTGAGGGTGGTTTCCCCATGCAGCCCTACATACTCTCGAAGTGCGATATGAGGTTGTAAAGAGCACATACACAGACCAAACACACAGTGCTAACAGAAAATCTCCAATCAAAGGCTCAAGAGGCACATTGTATCTGAGTGGGGCACCCATATGGACATTCCTTGAAGAAACACACTAAAACCAATACAAGTGTTCCCCCCTCATTTTTCACACCCCCTGTTTTTGATTAATCTTTTAATTAATTTTCTCAAGACCAGAATTTCAAAATCCCAAGTAAGTCCTTTTCAACACAACAGTATGAACAAAGTGCAGCCCTCAAGCAACTCATTTTAGTTTTAAGCTTCGGATGAGAAAATATAAAAGGTACTTCATGAAGTCTGGATTTATAAATTCATATTCCATTCGTATCGACTACACAATCACTCCCTAAGTCAAAACTGAGTTTTGTGAAGCTTTCCTGAAGTGATATCCATACTGGAACACAGTAGAACACCCAGTGTCAGTTTAGGTAAGTTAACTGAATAATAAAGTAAACTAGAAGTTACTTTTAATTACTAGCTTAATTAAAAATTACTATGCACTAGACCTGTAGTTCTCAAACTTTTGTACTGGTGACCCCTTTCACATAGCAAGCCTCTGAGTGCGACCCCCCTTATAAATTAAAAACACTTTTAAATATATTTAATACCATTATAAACGCTGGAGGCAAAGTGGGGTTTGGGGTGGAGGCTGATAGCTCAAGACCCCCCCCCATGTAATAACCTTGTGACCCCCAGAGGGGTCCTGACCCCCAGTTTGAGAACCCCTGCACTAGACCCTGTTGAGAGCTTTTTACCTAGTGACAGCTGCTTTTTTTTAATACCTAAAATCAACCCAAACTTGAAAGGAAGAAAAGTTGGTAGTGTAATTTCCTGCACCTTATCAAATAAAGGCTACATCATTTTACTACAACACTACCATGGCAATTAACACTTAAAAGAAAAACAGATGTCAGACTAAATGTATTTGTTAAAATAAGCACCAAATAACCCAGTAATAATGGATCACTATAATCAGGAATTTTAGAAACCACATATGTTTTGGGAGTAATTTCAGTTTTGCTTTGTTGTTTAAAAACCACAGCAAATGTGTATATATATATATATATATATATAAATTTAGCTTGCAAAAAATTAGCAGTTTATTTTAGGAGCAATCATTCCATAAACAAAGCACACGAGAACACAGCGGCATTCAGGAATGGACATCTGTCACCCAAACAAATACCACATCACACATTCACAGCCCAATTCTCCAAGTGGAAAAGAGGAATCAAAACAAGTAAAACCAAAAGTGCACTACGTGTAATTTTAAGCTTTTAGTTACCAATAATATCCAGATACCATGACGGATGTACAGCATTACACACTAAGGAACTGCCAAGAAACACAATGACAAAGGACAATCAAAAATGTCACCTGAAATTGGAAAAATCAAGCCCTGTACAGTTCCATTGCTTTATCGTACAATGGGGGGGGGGGGGATGAAGAGAGGAGAGGAGGAAAGGAAGTCACATTGAATGTCATCTTGACAGTGAACTCTTATTCAAAAACTCTTATTTTTCCTTCTTGAATAGGAGAGAACCAAGTGCTCTTCATAATCACATAAATGACCTAGCTCTCTTTAAGTGCTCTCTCTTAGATCAACAAAGAGCTATCACAAGCAGAAAGTATTACTCACAACTGTCCTTTCGTCTCGCTGTAAGTCCTTACCATAGCTCAACCTCACCAGAAACAAAACCTTTAAAGGCCAAAAGCCTCAAGAAATACATTAATCAAATTATTTTCCTGCTTGTAGCAATCCTCTCACAATTGTGTACGGTTAAACTAAACAACAAAAACAACAAAAGAAAATGAAAAAGCAACGACAAGGGAGAAAGCAGGAGTGAGGTGAAAGTTAACTTTTATTTTGCTTCAGGAAAGAAATCAATAACTTTAAATTGGCACTTTACAAGGACAGGAGGAAACAGTTATCCATTCTTTCTATAGACTGCTTACTAATGCTGCACTTTCAAAAGACCCTCATAAACTACTGATTGGACTACTAAGGTTTTTACTGAGAATCTCCTTACTGTGAGAAACTGCACCAACATGTACCATTAAATCTTTAAGCCCACTCTCCTAACCACCAACAGACACTCAAATGAGCCTGCTGCAGCCAACAATGGATAAGTCAGTGATCCTTAAAGTAAAGAAAGACGGGGGGGACGGTGGGTCGCGCGGTGGGTGGGGGAGGGGGGAGAAGCTGAATCACATTCATGTTAAATCAAAAGAGAGAGAATGACATAAGAAATACTTTATAAGAATGACAAAAGGAATATTTTTAAACTGCCAGGATATTGCAGCACTTCATACAAAAGTATCACAGACATGTTTTACTATTGTCTTACTGGAAATAAATTTACTATATAAAATCTTTTAAAAATCTAGAGTATAGTTGAGAATTCTGTTTTAATTCAAAGAGAGCAGAATAGGTAGCACAGGTACTGACTCACTGAGTTGGCACCCCAGCTAGCAGCCAGGAGGGGTGGAAAGAGAGCGATATTGAAATGGATAATTAAATTCAAAAATGCCTCATCCAATTTCAAGTGGTCTTCTGCTTCGCTACTGTAACAGTTCCAAAGTACTCCGCCTCCTCCTACTGTACCTGTGACACATAATGGGACCACCTCAAAGTTGCAAAAGTTTTAGTTTCTCCCCAGCTACCTGAGCTAGTTAGTTGTTTGTAACAAAAACTAACCTAGTATTCTACCAAGAAGTCAATTTGAAATACTGAATATACGAATTTCAATTTCTAATCATTCTTCTAAACAAATGGTGAGGAAGCAACTCTATCTTGTGGAGATGCACGGAGTGGAAACTCAAATCCTGTCAAACAAGATGGGTAAACCCTAGTTGCAAGACAGTATTTACTTAGAGATATTCATCATCATGGGGCTGCAATGTACTTTCTGCAATGACAAAAGACAAAGGGATACACAGGGCTAGAGCAAGGACCAGGGCAGCTCAGAACTCCTTCAGAAAGTAAATCCATAAATTCACCTTCTGCCACTAACATAAAGCAAAGAGATCAAGTTTATATTGTGAATAAGACAGACCAAAAGGCAATAATTCATTCTTCTTTTTCTACCAGTGGAGAGTATAATAAGCCACAAAAGAAAACAAACATGAGAAAATCCTAAGAGAATGCTTGGATTTGACCTTTACTTTTTTTTTTTTTAATTCTGTAAAATTGTTGCTGTCTTGGTGAGGGCAGAGTAGTTTCGATGAATACATAATTATACATCTATTAACCCCTTGTGATCAGGTGTACCTAAACTGTACCTAGATAATATTTATCGTTTCTCCCCATAAAGACACAGGAGGAATTTGTGCACTTGACTACCAAAGTGCTAATAAGAGATACAATAATCACCAATACATCTTGCCAATGAATTAAAACATAAAATTAAAATCTCAACCACATTTTACTAGGCATTTTTCTCACTTCTTCCCACTTACTCCAATTTGCCTGTTAGTCTTCACACTCAACTGATTTTAAGGAGTATCAACTCACTCCACAGTAGATCCACAAAAACACACAACGTATACCTCAAGTGCACTACCAGTGCAATCACTAAAAATCATGGAAATCATCACTAAAGGCAACATTTAAATCCTCACTAACTGCAGTTCTTATACCATACCATATAACTTATACCATATGAGCATTTTAATACTCAAAATGCATTCACCCATAAAAAACATTCCCCTTCACTTCCAAAATATAAACACCCGCATTGGATGTCAGCATTGGGCCTCTTTGTATCCTGGAAGTAAAAGGAATTGTGAGAATTTAATTTTTCATCCTACACATTAATATGTTTAAAGTAATAAGAAAATGTGACTTTTTTAATGGTACATAATATAAAAATATACCTGAATTTGTATTTTCCAAGCATAAGTTATTCAATTTTTTTTTCTATTAATGCTTTCTCAAATAAGTGAAATGTGGGTGGTGGATTTTGGGGGTTTTGTTTTTTAGTAAGTACACCTGCGGGCCTTATTTCCTACTGGTAATGGAGATTATTTTGGAAATAATTAAAAGTGTAGACTTAAGTATTTTAACAGCCAACACAACCTGTGCTAATGGTCAAGTCTGGACCCATGTAGTATAAGAGCTGTCAACTGAAAACACAATGAAAACAATGGGGCATTGCAGATCTTGAACTGCAATATTTAAACAAGAAGTTTCACACAGAACATAAGTTTAGATGGTCTAATGGGAGTCATTCTTCCAGACAGTCAGAGCACTGGCTGGAAGTTAATGATCTTGAATATAGATCCCCAAAATATACAGTTAAGTATGTATATAAATTTAGATATCAGTATTATATAATTTGACTCTTCAAAAGCCATTTTTCCTAATTTTACTTTTACACACAAATGCACACACACACACACACACATTTTATTTCAAATGAAACATCCATATGTGCTAGAGAAAGTGGTTGAGGCCTAGCAGTTTCAATACAGATGATCATGAAGACGTTGAAGGTAGTAACTAACAGGGATTTTTAGATGTCTTGATCACTAGAAATAGTGCATACTGTTCAAAATATAATGTGTTGTTTATAGCTGGTGAGATTGCACTACTCAAAAAGAACACTGACATCTATGAGAACATGGAGGAACAGGATGATTGGCAGGAAGGAACAGAGGAATTCGGGTCGGGGGGAGGGCTAATCTAGGGTTACCATACGTCCGGTTTTTTGCGGACATGTCCGGCTTTTCGGCAATCAAACCCCCGTCCGGGGGGAATTGCCAAAAAGCCGAACATGTCCGGGAAAAATACCGTCTGGGCACTTCCCCTCCCGCGGCTGCTCTGCTCCTCCCCTCTCAGACTTCGGCTCTGTTTAAGAGCCAAGCTGCCCGAGCCAGCGCTACCGGCTTCGGGCAGCCCCCCTTGCCTCCGGACCCCAGCCGCCAGCCGGGCACTTCTCCTCCCCGGCTCCAGCTGCTCTGCTCCGGCGGCTGGGGTCCGGAGGCAAGGGGGGCTGCCCGAAGCCGGTAGCGCTGGCTCGGGCAGCTTGGCTCTTAAACAGAGCCGAAGTCTGAGAGGGGAGGAGCAGAGGCAGCTGGAGCCGAGGAGGAGAAGTGCCCGGCCGGCGGCTGCGGTCCGGAGGCATGAGGGCTGCACGAAGCCCGAGCGCTACCGGCTTCACAGGTTTGCCGGGCAGCCTCCAGACCCTGCGCCCCCGTCTGGGCGCTTCCCCTCCCGGGCTCCAGCTGCGCTGGGGAAGCGCTGGCCGGGGGCGCAGGGTCTGGGGGCTGCCCAGCAAACCGTGAAGCCGGTAGCGCTTGGGCAGCCCTTTTCGCGTGGCTGAGGGGGAGTTAGGGCGGGGACTTTGGGGAATGGGCGGGGAATGGGCGGAGTTGGGGCGGGGCCGGGGGTGGGAAAGGGGCGGGGCCAGGGCCCCGTGGAGTGTCCTCTTTTTTTATTTTTTAAATATGGTAACCCTAGGCTAATCCAAAACTGATTGAAATCAATGGAAAAATTCTCAATTGATTCTAACAGGCTTTGGATCAGGCCCTAAAGGAGGAAAGAGAAAGGATAGTAAAAAGTTGAGAAAAAGCTCTCAGTGGAAGTTATGGAGAAAAGTACAGAGAATATTGAGACAGGAAGCAGATGAATGGCCCTGACCATGAAGTATCTGAGCAAGATGAAGTTAGCAAAGAAAATATGGAGAATGGTTTGGAAAGTAATTTGGAAAGATTACTGGGCACCATAGGCTGTTGAAGGAGGAAACTAGATACTACTTTAAATAACTTTATTAACTGTGTAAATATTTTTAATGATAATATGTCTGTTTTAATTACAGAGGTCTGTACAAGGTTGTTCATATGTCCATGTGTTTTTAATAAAGCAGGACTTCCTCATGTTTTATGGTGTTATATTTTATTGTTAGTTGTGAATTCTTCCTAAAACCTAAATAAATCAACTTAAAAGAGCCTTCTGCAGATAAAGGCATTATCTGAAGTTGTGTGTTCCTAATATTCATAGATTCCTCACATTCTTTATTTTCTTAAATTGCTATTTTTAATTTTTCCTGCATATGTATGTCTGATGCCTGCTAATGCCCCCTTTTGTGTTCTTTTTTGTTTTTATAAAGCAGGCTATGTCTGCCTTTATAAAAACTATACATTAGGCCTTGTCTGTATTAAGGATTAGCTTTTAGTTTCAGCAATCAGGAGCCAGCAACCGGCATAACTGCAGTGGGACAAACCCCTAGTATAGATTTTAAAAAGCCACGATTTGCACGAGGGGAGTTCACTCCAGTTTCAAGCAAAGGTAAGGTTCACTAGTGCACACTGCAGCTTTCATTCTTTACAGTAGGGATGTAAACTAGTTTGTGGTAGTAATAATTGCTAGGTTTTAGACTGATGAAATTGGGGCTAATCCCCAATACAGACAAGGCCTTAGTGCTGTGTGTGGCTTATGGATGGACACACCATCTGGATGCTCTTCCTTGTTCTGTATTCTTTTCTACTGGCTTTCTTGTCTTTTCTTTTCATTCTCGGTAGGCAGTGTCATTACTGAAGTCAGCCACAAAAAAACCATGTTTTGCTGGCCTCCACAGCAAAATTATATAAATAAAAGCTACAACAATTAAGTTAAATAACTTTGTGTATATTTAGTTTTGTTTCCACTTCCTTCCCCCCATCCTCCAACACACGCACTCTCCACCTGTACTGGCATTGTTATAGGCTGAAGCTGTAGGTGAAATCTGCAGTTGTTCAGCCACATCCCTAGCTGGTGTAAACTGTCAGAGCTCAGCTCTGACAATGTACACCAGCTGAAGATCTGGCCCAAAGACTTTAGAGATTTGAGAACCTGAAAACAGTGTGACCTCTGAGAAAATTTCAGAAAGGAATGATTTTACGTTGCTTAGAATTCTGCAAATACAGCTCTAAGAAGTGCAGTGAGTACCTAGCAAATTAGTTTATCCTCTTTATTGAAACAGTTCTTGTTTGAGAATGATTTGTATGAATGTTCATGTTTAATTAAGGGATTTATACCCTGTTTTAAGTGGAAAACTCAACTCACCTTAACTATGGACCCACTAGACTAAGAGCACCTTCATAATATATTCATGTTGGGAGATCCAGGACTTGGCTTTTAAAAAAGCCAGATATTACAAACACTCAGTTCAAATATCAGTCGCACGCATGTGCAAAATTAATTTACAGGCAGGTGAAAGCGCTAAACGTTCTAGGAGACAGGATATGTTAATAAAAATTGGTGAAATGGGTTTTGGTCTCATACAAGTAGATTATTCTTTCCTGTGCAATGAATATTGATATTTAGTTTAGATTTTTTTTTAATGCAGTTATTAAAAAACAGCTACTTAAAAGAGCCTTGTGCAGATAAAGATATTGCATGTTTATACATTCATGCCTGATGTTTCTTTCTAAATCCTGAGATGCAGGTAGTGGACCAATTTTAATGAATAACTTGGCAAATGCTATTTATGTCCCAGATGCATCAAACACAGGTTGCAATTTCCATCTGAAGCACACTTCTCTTTCTATGGGTACGTCTACACTTAATTCCTGGTTCGGCGGCAGGCAATCGATCTTCTGGGATCGATTTTTCGCGTCTTGTCTAGACGCGATAAATCGATCCTGGAAGTGCTCGCCATCGACGCCGGTACTCCAGCTCGGCGAGAGGAGTACGCGGCATCGACGGGGGAGCCTGCCTGCCGCGTCTGGACCCGCGGTAAGTTCGGACTAAGGTACTTCGAATTCAGCTACGTTAATAACGTAGCTGAATTTGCGTACCTTAGTCCGAAGTGGGGGGTTAGTGTGGACCAGGCCTAAGTAAATTTTAGTTGAATATAAAACTTCTCAAGCTGCTTTTTGACTCCACAACAGAGTATTTCTTCAGAATTTGAAGATTACCTTCATTTCTAGCCAAGCAGTTGCTTTGCCATAATTTATTAACATATGGTTTCAGCTCTGTAGTCCTTTAGAGAGATACAATATGTGGTAACCACAATATGCAGCAAAGCATCTATTCCAAAGACACAATGTAACATGAGTAATTTTAATCTTTTGTCAAAAACTAAACAGAAACTTACTAGTATATCTGTAGTTTTTTTCAAATGTGGCTAAAAGTAACAAGAGCCCAACTCAAACTCCAAAACTAAGAAATTAGAGGTGAGATTAAATTTCTGGTCCTCCTATAATCATTAATGAGCCCAGTTGTGCAGTACACAGAGTAGGTTCTCAAAAATGAGCCACTGTTTGGAGCTCCCTGCAAAATCTTGAATGTAATGGAGTAGATGGAATTTCAATCCTCTCTCTGAATTCCATTTCATGTATTGGCTTCTTTTTTTAAAATGACCTTTTAAAACTTGCACATAAAGAGTGACTATTTTAAAAACACATATTATTGGTGAGTTCACCACTCTGGTGGCAGCAAAACACATCGCTGTATAGGTAATGCAAGTCTGGGGTACGAATACACAAAGTCCCAGGCCTATAAGAAATGCTACTGAAGTAATACATTTGGCGAGATGGAAGAGTGGTCTTGCACTGTTCTCAAACTACCTCCTCTGCCAGTTAGAAAATTGTGTTGATTGTCCACTTATCCTCTATTGTGGCGAGAATGATGGTCAGATCTTTAGTCTCCCTGAGGCAGAACATACATTTTCTTTGAAGTATTTCCAGCTGGTGCTATGAGTTGCATGTATATTAAAAACACCCACACCCACAAGGGTTCTTTTTGGTGTGGAGGACTGGATGGCTTAAGGGTAAGATCATGAACTTTACACCCCTAACAACAGTTTGAGTCAGTCTAGGTCGCCTATGTGAAATAAACGTAGCGATCTCAGTCCATTTCCCAGAAAACAAGTGTCCATCACATAAAAGCCATCACTACAACTGAAACCCTTGTTCGCAACATCAGTAAAAAGGCTAAGAATTGAGAGACTTGAAAATTAGTAGACCCTACAGATGGGTCCTTCCAAGTCAGGGTTTAGAGAGATGGGGGTAGCATGGAGAGGCTTGCATCACTGTTTCCTGTCCTGAATCTTATAGTGTGGATAAATTCATGCCTTCTGCTTCCCCAGAGTAAAATCAAGCATCTTTCAACAAGTACAACAAATGTACAGTTAAAATGAAGGAAAAAAGATAAAACAAAGTCAGATTTGCTTTTCAGCCTCAACATTTGCAAACAGAAACTGTGTGTGCGCGCGTGTGCGTCTGCAGGGATGCAAGAATCTCTACACCTGAAATAGTTGTTTGCACTGAATACATGTTGCCTGGTAGAGACTATGGGCAGGTCTACAGTTACAATGCTGCAGCAGTACAGCGCTTCAGTGAAGATGTTATTGTGCCGATGGGAGAGATTCCCCCATTATTGTAGTTAATCCACCTCTGCAAGAGGTGGTAGCTATGTTGACAGGAGAAGCCCTCTCGTTGATCCAGTGCTGTCTACACCAGGGGCTAGGTCAGTATAACTGTGTCGCTCAGGGTGTGGATTTTTCACACCCCCGAGCAACGTAGTTATACTGATGTAAGTTTATAGTGTAGACCTGGCCTGTGAGATTGCCTACACAGTGCTTTAGCCCTCACCAACTGTTGTGTAAATTCTAGTGCACACCTGCGTGTTGCATGCTGACTGATTGTAGGGACCCTGCTGGTGCATATTACAAGTTCCCTAATGTGCGTTAATGTAGTCCCGTTTCAAACAGCAGTACATTAACATGCACCAAGGTACTTATGGTGAATACCAGCAGGGCCCATACTGGCTGGTCAGTGAGCAACCTGTTGGTGCGCATTAGAATTTACACCCTAGCAGGTCACACCAACGCACCATGCAGACAAGCCCTAGAAATGATATCAAGACATCCTCTAGAGAGCAATAAAAGTGAAACAAAGTGTTCAGATGATACTTAGTTAGCTTTATGTTTGTTTAGGGGAAGAAGAAAATGCAAATGAGGGAAGCCTCACCTCCAAAGTCTTTTCTGTGTTCTACAGTCCCCACCCCTTTTACACCCAGCTGGGGGAAGCGAGACTGACAACAAACTTTGCATCTCATTCCCATAACCACAAACGTTTTGAGGGGGAGGAGTCCAGGGCAGAAACTTGACACAGATATCAAACTAGTGGACAAAATTCTGCTTTGACTTGAACCCCGGGCAGCCCCGCTGAAATCAAGGAGCTTGCGCTTGGTGTCAGAAAGAACAGCACTTGGCTCAATATTGCTTGTATTCAGTCAACAAAAATAGAGTCTTCTGCATCATTGTTTTCCAATGCTTCAAAAATTAAGCCTCTTTCTTTAAAATGTGAGCATCCTAAACTGTTCAAAGCTTCTTTCTAAGTTGCTGAAGGAAAGATCAAGCAGAGAAAGGGTTAAGTCCTGAAAATAAGGGAGCAACAGAGCAAATCTGACTGCATGTTTGAAAAAGCCTATAAAATGTTACAAGCAAAACAGGAAAGCTTGTGTTAATAATGCATAAACCAAAGGAGGGGGGGGGAAAGCTTCCCATTTAATGGAATAATGCTTTTATCATTGCAGTTAAAATGAAATAAACCATGACTACTAATCTAGTAAAACCATGTAAAAATGTAATTTTTAAACATTTACTAAAAGGGGATAGTTCAGTAACCACTCTAAAAATCAAGGCCTTGTGTACAGCAGCGTTCAAACGCTAAATACCAATCTCCTCTCTGTGGAGGCCATTACCCGCCCTGTCACCATAGCAACGCTAACAGTGTGCCTGACTTCAAAGACAAAGATGTAATTTCAGACTTCCAGCAGCCAGAGGGAGTGGTAAGAATATTCTACCCAGGCTGTGTCAGCTGATGATAAATTATAAAAATATCCAGGAAGGTTAGGAGTTGGACTGAACCACAGTATTCACAATCCTGGGGGAGATTTTTGCATTAACGAAACACACTGACAAAGACAGCAAAGTCAAGAAGTAAACAGGAAAGAATCTCAATGGAGTCAGATTAAACAAAAATTATATAGCACAGAGTCCTGCCTTCCTTGTATTTCATTCCCAGGACGAAGTAAAAATAACTAGTACCATCCTTCTTTTCGTTCAAAATAGAATGACTGCCGGATCTGCATGAATCTTCTAAGGGACTTGCTAAACCACCTCTGTAACTGCTACTTCTATATTTGTGTAACTCCAGCATTTGTCAAAAACTGTTTCAAATACCAAGCAGCCCTCTAAAAAGCAAAATCCATTTACTCATTTAACCTAACGACACTATAGCCTTTTGGAGTTTTTAAAATCAAACCCATATTTTACTCTTACAATTTCAGTGTAATTAAAAGAAGGAAAGGTTTATTTAAATGAAGAGAACTTTAAGACCAATTCAGAGAAGAAGAAAGCACGGGAAGAGAAGGAGAGGAAATGGTCTTTAGCTCACTTTTAAATGTTGCCAATCTTTAGACTGTGGCAATAAATAATGATAATATAAAGCCATACAGATTAGTTTAGGCTACATTACTGTCTCATCAATAAGAACATAAGAACATAAGAAAGGCCGTACTGGGTCAGACCAAAGGTCCATCTAGCCCAGTATCTGTCTACCGACAGTGGCCAATGCCAGGTGCCCCAGAGGGAGTGAACCTAACAGGCAATGATCAAGTGATCTCTCTCCTGCCATCCATCTCCATCCTCTGACGAACAGAGGCTAGGGACACCATTCTTACCCATCCTGGCTAATAGCCATTTATGGACTTAGCCACCATGAATTTATCCAGTCCCCTTTTAAACATTGTTATAGTCCTAGCCTTCACAACCTCCTCAGGTAAGGAGTTCCACAAGTTGACTGTGCGCTGCGTGAAGAAGAACTTCCTTTTATTTGTTTTAAACCTGCTGCCTATTAATTTCTTTTGGTGACCCCTAGTTCTTGTATTATGGGAATAAGTAAATAACTTTTCCTTATCCACTTTCTCAACATCACTCATGATTTTATATACCTCTATCATGTCCCCCCTTAGTCTTCTCTTTTCCAAACTGAAGAGTCCTAGCCTCTTTAATCTTTCCTCATATGGGACCCTCTCTAAACCCTTAATCATTTTAGTTGCTCTTTTCTGAACCTTTTCTAGTGGTTCCTATATCAATATGTTCCTATGAAACAAAATAAAATAACTACTTAAAAGCCTATGCATGGGGCTGGTTCTGTAGCCTAGCAATAGTACAGTTGTTACCAGGAAGACACAAATCCAAGTCAGGTCCATTCTTTGACTCTAATTCCCCAGGTCAGCAGGAGGCATGTGTTCCTTCCATAGAGAGGAGGGGGAATGCTTCATGGCTCACTCAGTCTGACACCCTTACAGCTGGCTCAGGACAGTCAGCAGCAATTAGCTCCTGTGGACTAGTGTGGGGGAGATTTAAGGAGAGTTGGGTCAGCCTGATGTGGAGCCTTTTCGAGAGGGAAAAAGGTCTGTGGGAATGAAGAGATTCCAGAGGGTGACCAATCACAGCCCAACACTTTGATGTCTGACTTGTTTCTGTCTTGAAGTCTTATTTGTTGATAATTTTTTAAAAATCTAGATGACATTAGGTTGCATAACTTCTCTATTATTTAGTTGAGGCGGAGAAATATTGACCATGACTATGGAGTTATCCTCTGTTCTCTTCAGAAATGGATGTTTATGTTCTTCGCTTCCACTTGGACAGCTACCAGAGGGGATTACAAGTAACCTTGGGCTCCAGTATCTTCCTCTGTAAAGAACATTCTCATCTCAGTACAGCACTGCAGTGTCCAAACTGGCTAAAAGCCCAACTCGTTTGTAAAACCTAAACCCATGTCCTTCAAGACAAGAAGCAAAAGTGATAGCTGGCAACTGTACACAAATATATGTTATTGTAAAATTCACTTCCACCGTCCTACCTACTATATCTTACAATGCCAAGAGGCATTTATATGTACCCTCCCCGGAAGCAAAAATACACACCAGACAGTGTGGTTAAACTAGAAGCTCCACGTCTCAGGGCAAGTCTATACTACAGTGCTGCATTAACGCAGCAAGCTGCACCGCTGTAGTGTCTGGTGAAGACGTGCTATGCCAATGCGAGAGTGCTCTCCCGTGAGCATAATTACTCCACCTTGGAGAGAAGCAGCTATAGCGCTGGGGGGGGTGGGTGTTCTCAACTGGACTATTGTGTTCAGTTCTGGGCGCCACATTTCAGGAAAGATCTGGACAAAATGGAGAAAGTCCAGAGAAGAGCAACAAAAATGATTAAAGGTCTAGAAAACATGACCTATGAGGGAAGACCGAAAAAACTGGGTTTGTTTAGTCTGGAAAAGAGAAGACTGAGAGGGGACATGATAACAGTTTTCAAGTAAATAAAAGGTTACAAGGAAGAGGGAGAAGAATTGTTCTTCTTAACCGCTGAGGATAGGACAAGAAGCAGTGGTCTTAAATTGCAGCAAGGGCGGTTTAGGTTGGACATTAGGAAAAACTTCCTAACTGTCAGGGTGGTTAAGCCCTGGAATAAGTTGCCTAAGGAGGTTGCAGAATCTCCATCATTGGAGATTTTTAAGAGCAGGTTAGACAAACACTTGTCAGGAATGGTCTAGATAATACTTAGTCCTGCCATGAGTGCAGGGGACTGGACTAGATGATCTCTTGAGGTCCCTTCCAGTCCTATGATTATATGTAGACCTTCTGACCTGGGTCTGCGGCTTGAGCTGCATCCACACTGCAAAATGACGGGGGATGGACCTGAGTCACAGACCCAGCCCCTAGCAGTATCCTAGGACCTGGGTTCTGAGTGCTTGCTGACCCAAGTCAGAAAGATTTAGGTGTGTGGAAGGCCCAGGCTTAGTATATAGCATAGACATAGCTTGTTAACTATAGACCTTCTGATTCCAGGTGAGCAAAATTATTATACAATAAAGGAAAGTTTGTTTTCTTTGAAGTCAATTTTTTAAAATCCTTACCTTATTTTTCCAGTCTAATCTACATTCCTGGGAAAACTAGAGCAAAAACAGCAACCGACACTCAACAGCAAAGAATCTCCACTCTTCTGCCAGTTCCTTCTCCCACAGAAACTGCAGCCAGATTAGTAATTAATATATATATAATATATATAATATTAGTATTTTCTATCTGACCTCTGTTTGCTTGCAGACAAGAGTGGAAAATCCCGTAGGCAGATAGCAGCTTGCAGTGAGAACTGTCTCCTCTCACATTCAGTTGCTGGCTGTGCAGTACAAATACATTTTGCAAAAAAAAAAAATAAAGCTGGAAAGTTTTGGAGCCAAAAAGCTCCAGTAGTTTATAATACTTTACTTCAATCTGGGGAAACAAGTCACGTAGAGAGAATTAACACTTATTTAAATAAATAAATA
Source organism: Emys orbicularis (assembly GCF_028017835.1). NCBI lineage: Eukaryota > Metazoa > Chordata > Testudines > Emydidae > Emys > Emys orbicularis. The sequence goes on along the minus strand of NC_088685.1, from coordinate 121,363,538 downwards.
TTGTGTGTATATGTTCCTCCCTACTCTGTGTCATCATCTTTAAAATTATGAGCAAAAATTCTACCGTCAGCTATCAAAAAATGAAGCGGAAAAAAAAAAACACTGCACACTGGCTAGGATAAGAGCTTGAGGGTTATGTTTCACTACTGTGAAATCACAGCTGTGAAATATTCTTCATTAAAAAAACACCCAAGATTGTTTTTATAGCCCTTTAATCAATAAATCATCCACACAATGCTCCACAGTTGCCCTGAAAGCTAAATTCAACATCTATACCTTTTTTCCTAATGTTTCATGTATTTCCTTAACTGAACATTACTCAATATGCATATGCAGGAAGAAAAATGATGTTTCGAGTGAGGTATTCATTCAGTAACTGTTCTTATTATTAAAATATTGTGAAATCCTGCAAATTAAATATAGAGAGAGATTATTGGAGGTTCTTCATAATACACAGAAATAAAGAAATGAATGGGGGGAAATTAGCTTACTTCCAAGGACAGCAATAAAAATCTAAATTAAAGGGGCCAAATTCTGCAATAACTTATGTCTTATGCAAAACTAATTCATGTTAGTAGAGAATGTGTACTTAAAACCATATACAGGATACTGCAAAAATAGAAAGTTAGTCAGTTTAGTCTGATAAAGTCAGATCATGTTCAGATTCTGACTTTCTCCAGAGCTTTTTGTTAATGAGGATACTGGGCTTCGTGCAGCTTACATTTTATTAAAAGTAAAAATAATAATGTTTTACACCTCTTTTTTATGCCAAAATATTTTAATCATTTGTTATACTATACCAGTATATGTGCAGGAATGCAACTTATGTTTTTATGACATGAAACAACACTAGCTTTATTGTCTTTATTGGATCCATTTATTGTGTGTACAGCAAACTTACTCATCGCTTACAGCTGCATGTGTATTAGTACATACAAATATATATATCCAGACTCCCGCTCCCACGAGCATTTTATATGTTACATCTCTTCACAAAATATTAATTTCTTTAATAATCAGCAGCAAGGATACTTTAAAAGCTGTTTTTCCTTGCATAACTGCCACCTTCAGAAACAGTTAAGATCCGACACATCACGTAGTGCAGTTTATAAATTCATGTCACTTAATCAATCATGATGTGAAATAGAGAATCCAGAACTGCACATTTTCCTATGCTAATACAATTATTCAAATGTGCCTCAAAATTCAGCTCTTGCTATTGATTTAGAACAACAGTTCTCAACCTGTGGGGCAAGATGCCTCAGAGGGTCATCTGCAGTTATCTGTGGGGAGGGGAAGGAGATCACAAGCCTGTTTTCAATTCCCTGTCCCTAGCCTTTTGCTGAAGTGGGAAGCTTTTACAACTCAACTTCAGATGCTATTGCAGGGGTCTCAAACATGCGGCCCGCCAAGGCCTACCTCCAGGCGCTTCCCGCCGCCAAGCAGCTGTTTGGCGGTGCTTAGCACTTTCTAGGAGGGAAGGGGGAGGAGCGGGAAGCCGCGCACTCAGGGGAGGAGGCAGAGAAGAGGCGGGGCAGGGGCGGGGATTTGGGGAAGGGATTGGAATAGGGGCAGGGAGCGGACGGAGTTGTGGTGGGGACTTTGGGGAAGTGGTGGGAAGAGGCGGGGCATCGGCGAAGCCTCATGGAAGGTGTGGTGTGGGGGCAGGGCCGGGGGCAAGGGCAGGCTTTTGTACCTTTATATGAAAAGGTGTCAGTGATGCGGCCCTCGGGCCAATGTATTAGTCCTCATGTGGCCCTCATGGTGATTTGAGTTTGAGATCCCTGTGCTACTGTGTACCCCCATACAGCACTGTGCCCATTCCAGCAGTACCTCCATTGCTGAAATGATGTGGGACTGGCACAAAAAACTCTTGTTGTACCTAAGGAAATCTACTGCAAGTGGCCAAAATGCAGGGTGTCCTAGTATGACAGAGGCAGAGAACCCCTAATTCAGAATATGAATCTTTGCAGTCACTGAAATGAGGTAATTTACTCAGCAACACAGAGAATATCGCATGTACACTTTTCATACTTTTCTACATTATATTTTGCTGTTAAAGTAGAGAATCCATTTTGGATTTTCTTACTAACGGGGGAGACTAAAGGGAAGGTTGCTGATAGTAAATCCAACATATGTGACTTCAACAAAGTGAGAAATGGTTTCCGAGAATGCAGTAGTACAACAGTATTAGATTTCAAGAAAGCAAATTTGAGGGAAGTTAAGAGAAATCTAGGACCCAATTCAAAAACCACTGTCATCAACAGAACTCGCTACAGTTCAAGCACAATGAGACTATGATTCTTGATCAGGGTTTCTATGCATGACCATAATATAAAATAAACAGACAATGAACAATAACCAGGTGTTTATATTTATCATTTGTATTATGGAGGCCTCAATTAACATTGGTGCACCAGTATGCTAAAATGCTCCACAAGCACAGAAGATGACTCAGCCCCTACCTGATCTGGAGCTGACAATCTTATGCCCTGATCCTGCAAGCATTTACGCACATAGTGCCATTGCATTCAATGGGACTATTCAGATGTGTAAGTTTTCAGGATTGAGACCTAAGAAATTTTTAAAAGAAAATCATGATCAGGGTACTGGAAGACAACAGAGCACTGCCTATCATGCTGACCAATACCGTTTCCTTACACTCTACCTGTCTGTCTGTATCTATCTGTTGTCTCTTATCTTATACTCAGATTGTAAACTCTCTGGAATAGGGACTATCTTTTTCTTCTGAGTTTGTACAGTGCCTAACACAATGGGGTCCTGGTCCATGACTAAGGCTCCTAGGCACTATGATGGGTACAAATAAATAAATAAACAAGCAAACAAACAAAGAATAGGTGGCGGTGGAGGAGGAAGAAAAGGGAATCTACTATCTGACTTCTGATATTGCTGGATGAGCAATATTGCTCAGAATGAGTTACTGGATTTAATCAGTGTTCTGAGGCTGAGGCCATCCTTTAGAATGGTTGGTACTCATCAGTAAGGGAGTCATTCCACAGAACATGCTCTTACAAAAATACTTGTGGTAGAAATAAAAGAAAAAAAAACTATAACAGTGTCTCAGGTATTTCCCGCAATACTATTCCAATGAGTAATATCCTTTTGTCTTATTGCTCTATACAGTGATCTGAGTGTGCACACAGGAATAAACAGACGTAGGCCATGGTAAAAATATGTCAGCCATGGTAAAAAAAAATCTGCTTCCTACTCAAAACTTACATGTAATCAAAGAGAGGAGGAAAACATGTACAATCACACAAATTGTGGCCAGGATTGTCAAAAATCGAAGTCCAAAATTAAGTTCCTAAGTCCATACTTAGGAACCTAAGTGTCTTGATATTGAGAGGAACTGAGCACATGCATGCAACTCCCACTGACTTCCATGGGAACTACTGGATGCTCAGCACATTCTGAAAAATCACTTACAGAACTTAATTTTAGGCTTCCATTTTTGAAAATGTCCTAAATAAATAAAGGTCATTATGGCATTAAGCTTTAACTATCCCCGAGTTCTAATCATGGCTCTGAAATAGCCTCCCTCTAGGGGCTTGACAGTTCACTTAACTTTTCCGTGTCTAAGTTTTCCCAAGTGTTAAATGGGAATAACAATTTACCTGTCACAGAGGGTTGTTGTGAGGATACTTTTTAAAGTGCCTTGAAAATATAATATGCTAAAGAACTGCTTAATATTGTTTTACACTGTTCTGGTACTAAAAGCTGTTTTCCATACTAGCAGAGCAGGCATAACACTGCATTTTAAATATTTAAAATAAACATGGCCAGTCCATCAAATAAAAGCAAGCATCCCTGAAAAGCATGGAAAACAAATGAATCACTAATAACAGAATAAAGGAGCTAAGAGATCTTATCTACATTTGAGTGTTATGATTATTTTACCAGCAAGAATACTTACTTGAAGAATAAGTGTTCCAGTTTTATGGGTGAGATGTACCCTTTTGCAGAGGGCTTGCTCAGGGTTACTCATACATGAATTTAAAAATCATTTACATACAACTGGAGGACTTAAACTGAATTTAAAGGGGGGCCAGGATTTCAGCCTTTATTAGAAACGAGTGATTACAGTATGTGCTGAACCAAATTCATCCCTAGTATAACATCATTGACTTCAATGGAATTGTGCCCACTCACACCAGAGCCCAGTATGCTGACCTATACAGTCATGCAAACAAATGTATGTATACAGAATCCATACTAGAATCAGCACCTAAATATGGTGATAGGTGCTTTAGAAACACAGGAAGACAGACAAGATTTTATTTATTTATAGATATATGTGTGCACATGTGTGCATATAAACATGTTCTATCTTTATTATGTAAAATGGAAGAGGAAGAAGAAAATAAAAAGGCAACGAAGTTCAATTGGGGATTAAAATAACTTTTTTTTAAGTAGCACCTTCAAACTTTTCAACCTGATGTATAGTGGCAGGGAAAAGCATTTGAGAAAGCTTAGTCACTTCTTTGTAGCTTAAAGCTTTTTTCCCTTTATTCCAGGCTTAAACAGAGTTCAGTGGGGCATCAAACTGCCTCAGTTTTAAATTACAGTCTGTACTTTAAAATAGAATGCATGCACGACATGTTCCTGAAGCTAGAGGGTGGGAGTGTTATTCACTGAAAATTGAAGGCTTGTTGAGTCAATAATCTTCTTTCACAGAGTAACAATTTTCAGCTAAAATTTCTTGACCCAAACAAAGGAAAACAAGATCATTCAGTTATTTTATAACACTGCAGGAGAAAGCAAAAGGAGAGTGGGGGAAAGACACCACTCTCGTCCCTCACTGTGTAAAAACAATGGAAAATTTCATTCACAAGTATTATATACTCCTATTTCCCCCCTTTCTTGGATTTAACATATTTCCAAATAGTTATTTTCAGCTCAAGAGATGAATAAAAGTAAATAACCAGAGGCTACAATTGCTACCATGCACTATCCATGTATTTATCAGCCACAGGCTACATTTACCTTCTATTACCAAGAACCAGTTTACTGACCTTTCTTCAAATCAGCAATAACATTCTGAGTTTTCTTAACGGCACTTGAATTTTTATTAGGTTTTCTTTTTTTTCTTTTTCTTTTGGTTTGTTTACTTGCAAAGTATCCATCTGGACTACCAAATAAGAGAGTCTCTATCACCACCTTTCCCTTACTGCTGCTGATTTCCCCTTTCCCTACACCTCTGTAGCCTATCTACCCTAATAATAATTATTTGTATTACGGTAGCACCCAGAGGCCCTGATCCCACCGCACGAAGCCCTGCATAACTATAATCAAAAAGCTTACCATGTACGAAATGAGAGGAGATCATTATTATCCAGTCTCAATTACATATCCAAAATAGCACAGGAAATGATTTGTCTGGTCTACGCAAGACTTCAGTCATTTCCAATACTTGTTCAGGAGAAACCTTTTGCTGAAAAAGATTTTCAGTGGTGGTTCTACTTCCTAGTGTAGACAAGACACTTGATTGCCATTACTGCACTAGATATTTCTTCCCATCAGATAAGCATCTACTTGAAACACTGCTCCATGGTCCAAACCCATCTAACTTTGCATTTAAGCCGCACCATTCACTATATTACCTATGCAGAGAATCTTGGAAATCTAGTTTTCCCAATAATAGGACCAGTTCAAAAATACATAGTATGCAAAGGAATAACTGCTCAGCATTTTAAATGCCCCTATGTGTAATACACAAAATACCAGAAACATTAAGTGGTAAACAAAACCACAGAGGAATAATTTTTGTGTTGTTGTCCATACTGTCAAATGTAATAAAACAAGGCCCAATTTTACTCTGGAGCTGGGACCTCTGTAAAAGTTTGTGCACCCAAACTTAAACGTGATTCAAAGATCAGAGTATCACACAAGGTACAGACTGCATTCTAATTTCATGGTTCATTACTATTTTTATTTGTTCATAAAATTGTTGAGCATCCATTAAAAAAGACCCAATAAAGATATTAGATTTTAGGATTAACCTGAGAAAACAGAAGTTAAAGGCAGAGAAGATCTAGTACAGCATTTATTCCATTGCACAGCAAATGATGAATATCATCTTTCCCCACTCACCCCAAAGGAAATATCTGATATTAAACTGATTCTAGATCTGATCTTAGCTAAAAGACTAAGAAGAAATGTGTTAGGAGGCCGCTTGCTGTACAGTACAGGTTAGTGGCCCACTGAGCTTTGGAATGAGCTATGAGGGAAGCTATCTAGTTTCTAGGGGCCTAGTATAGAGCAGGGGACTTGAAGCTAGTGTAGGAGAAACTTGTGTTCTAAGACAGGGTGATCTTGGTAGAGTCACTTGACCTTGTACTCAGCCAACCAAGCTGGAAACTGGACAAAAATAGGACCTTAGTGAAAAATAAGATACTGCAGAGAACTTTCTGAGAACTTTCCTGTGGAAATCAATTAAAAACTAATCACAAATAATAAATGAAACTCCCCATTTCACCCCCCTCATCCTAGCTACCTCATCAGCTGTGAAAGTTTATGAAATGACACACAACACACACGGAGAGTCTATAGCTAATCTAAGCTCTTTTACTGCCTACAACAACCACTTTGCTGATGTATCATTAGGGAGCCTTATCTGCAAAGCCAGCAGAAAGGTTTTTTACCTTTCCAGCGATCACAGAACTGTGTATCTTTTGCCACTATTCCTTAACTTTAAAGAAATCTCCTCCGTAATAGCTGTTCTCCAGACGTTTTCATCCAGGGTTCTCCCCCCTCCTCTCCCTCTGCCTAATAGGGAACAGTTTCCATTTATTACTTCCTTTCCTTCACAGAGAACCAAATACCCAGGTTTTCTCAAAAGCCTGGCATTTCCTTCCAATTGTGACCAAAACAAAAGTGCTGGAAGTACTATTCTACGCAACATTTCACTTGGACTCTTAGTGACTCCACATGGTCAAAACCCTCTAGGGCAAACCCTCCAGATAGCTGAACATTTAAGAGAAGGAAGGGGAACTTTGTATAGCACCTGATGGGCCATTAGGAGTAGCCAATAAAACTATATTTTGTTTGTAGACATTTGTTACCAACCCACATTACAAATTTGTCTGCTTTGAACTTTATGAGGACATTCATACCAGGACTTTTATATACAATGTGTGAAGGAAATGGAACAACTATTGACCTGTTTAGCAGTGCTTACTACGACACTAACCTGTGCTTACTACGACACTTTTGGAAAACTTCCAAAAGGATGACACAAATCAGCTTTCAGAGCTGCAGAAGGTGGTTAATTCCTCTTGAAATCCATCAAAGCAGAAGCCTTTTACCAGTGCCAGGGAAAACCATCCAACATTTATTATTTGGTTTCTTTGTTCTTTTAGCTATGTGTATAAGTTTGCTACATAACTTAGAGTGAGCAGTTATGATGTCATCTAACACCCTTAAGAAGTAAACTAGAATAGGTAAATTGTATACTGTATAGGACTATCATGCACTAAAACATAACCAAATTTTATTATTAAAAGCACAGCAACCTTGGCATCATTTGAGACTAAAATAGCCCATGGAAACTTATTGACTACCCTCAAGAACAGCATTACAAAACAGATTTTAAAAATAGCATTCCAAAGATATATTTAATGGCCCCAAAATGACTCCCGAGCACCCAGTTTTAAACTAGAGGAATCTGGGGAATATTACACCAGAGATGCTGGTCACAGGTTTTGGTAGCTAGACAAAAACTGGATACAAAACTTTACTGTTCAAGTAAGGGGTGGGGTAAGCTGGTGCGGGTGGAATAATATGTTCAGTCAATTCTTACCCCCAGAAAGAACCACGTTACAGTATTTACCACTCCAGCATCCTTTGGACACTGATCTTTCCTATTCCAAGTAATATATGGGCTAGTGTCATTTTGATCCCAACACAATCTCAGAAGGACAAGTATTTTTTAATAATACAAGAATGATTTTCTTTCTGAGATTAAGAAGGTGGAGGATGGTTCATTCACAAAATAGGAAAAAATGTGTGTACATATGTAGGGTTGCTTTTGTTTTTAAAAGGAATGAAAAGAGAAAAGATCTTCCACTCCATGCTAGTCCCCCTCTTCCACCCTTTTAAAATAGTAGGATTTTTGAGTGGATGAAGCAGACTTCGGATTTTTATCAACGTTTTTTAGTGGTGAATTCAATGAATTATGACTAAGTCACAAATTTAAAGCTACGGGGCCAAAAATTTTATGATTCAATTATAACACCATCAACTCCCAGTTAGAATAATAATGAACTACTTAATATACCGAACACTTAGTGACGGATAATATCCGATACTCTTCTCATACCTTGGTGATGGTGGGGAGGGCTTATAAAAGTAGGACAGATGCTGAAATTTTAAAGAGCCTGCATGTAACAAAACTGTAACCAAATTATTAGACCATTATGTGGTTGGTAACTCCTTACACTGTGTGGGATAGGGAGACATAATCAACTACAGAGAGGGGGAAAGGACCTGCCCACATCAAAGTTTTTAAATATGTTTAACTGTTGCCAAAACAGTTCATGTCCACAATATTTGCTATGTATAACTGACTGTCAACAACCATTTCTGAGTTCTCAAAAACGGTTTACTGGAAAAATGCTGAAACTAAAACCAGTTCAAAAGTAAGTGGACAGCGCTGTTTAAACCAATTTTCATAGCTCCTCTACAAAGCACACATATATCTAAGTGTATAAAACCAGGTGGAAGGAATTTATGGCATACATACTGCTAGTCACTGTCCTATGTTTTAAAAATGGAACTTTAAAAGCTCTAAAAATATGCTGATTACATAGTCTTTTCTTTAACACGGGCTTCAAAACATCTGTAGACAGGACAGATAGATAGGTGATTTGAACAATAGAAAAACCTACAAGGTGGGGAGAGACTTAGCTTGATCAACCTACCAAGTGGAGTTGTCACAACATGAAACAATTTTATGATAATTTTCTAGTTCTGAATATTTGATTGATTGGCTGCAAATTCTTCCTACGCTTTTAGGAATGGAAGGTAGCATCATATGTCATTGGAAAAATGAAGTAAGTTCTTGGATTTTTCACATATAACTTCAGTGTCTAGATAAGTTAAGCATACTTAATTTACCTGCTCTTCGAATGGGTCCCTCCACTAATTTAAAACGATTACACACCCACTGAACTGTAGGAGATCTCTTGGAAATATCCTACAGTTCAATGCAACCGTATTCACAGCCACAAATCACTTGGTTTAACCAATGTGCCTCTTCTAACCTAAAAATATTTAAACTGGTTTAAGTTTGTGTGGGCACATGAAGCTGATTTACTTCTTATAAAACAACCAGAGGTAAATGGGAACACAGCCAAAACATATTTTGCATCTTACAGCTGGCATTTATCAGGACACTGAAGACCTCCATATGCAGATAGCCCTGATGTCTCTGCTAAGTATCAATTTATCGGTGTTAGTTTGTTTTTTTCAATTATGCATAAAGCTAATACAACTAGGAAGGTTAATTTAACATGATCATCTAGCACAAAAACTCAAGTGATAATAACCAGACCAATATAAAGTGTTACTATAATTCTGATTAATATAATTCTTTAGACTGTTCCAATACACTAAAACAGAATTAACTTGTGAAAAGATATGTCCAGTATTTTTGCAAGTGTCTCATACTATGCTGACAACTAATGAACTGTGTTTGGGGTTTGGAGGGAATAACTCATGGCAGTGTTGCTTCCTTACTTATGCCTACAAGGTCTTTGAAATAAAATCAAAACATATTTCAGGGGAGAAAACCCTCAAAGGAGGAGTCAGGAGTTAAAAAGACCCTGAATAATTCTCTTGTATATGACTGCAAAACCAAAAAAGCTAAGAAGGAGCGATACTTTGTCCTCTCCACGCACAGACAAATCTGGGTACAAATATGTGAATCAGCTACAGTCCTGAACCAATTCAAGCTATGAACACGAACACACACACAATATCTGAATCTTACACTGACAGAATAAACTATATTTAATATGGCAAACTGTGTGATGGGCACTAAACAAATTAATACCAAATTAACTATCTGACTAAAAGACTTCCTGTAAGGGATACGGGATTACCCTAGATAATATATTGATCATTCACTGTAATCAGTTTTCATTATGCTTTTAAAACAAATGTGGTACTAAAATTGTTATATATTTGTCATCCCAAAATTTCATCCACATATCATAGCGACAATAAGATCTTTATAAAATATTTTTCATTTTAAAATAATGTACTACTATTCTACAACTGGCACATTAATTTCTTACTGGTAAGCTTGATGGTCTTTCTTGTTGTATTAGGTTTAAGTCTTCATGGTTAGGCTTTCCTGAGGCTATAGGGGGTTGGGATCTGGTTCCATAGCCTTCCTGAGACATGTCCTGCAAAAACAAAATTATAAAAACACTATGGTTATTCATATGCCACAGCAGTCCAGCTAAACCCATGTGAAGGAAAGGTGAAGAGATAACAGTTGACTTCTGATCTGTTTTTTTTTTTTTTAATCAAAATTTTGTATTAGACAAACCTTATTTTTCAGTGGAATCATCAGGTCCTACTGGGTGCCATTATGACTTTAATGTTTTATAAAGAAATAAGAATGACAGAGTCTAAACAGAGTTGTGTGTCCATTTGTGTTCCTCTGGTACAGGTTAAAATAACCAATTAAATACTTTTTTTTTGAGAGGTTGGAGAGATTAAGAAGCCAAAATATTCTCCAGATGATCAAATATTGAGAGCAAAGCTTTTGTTGAAATACTGAACCAGTTGGAAGATCTTACAATATTGGATCTGAGAATGCTATATAATCACGCTATGTAATCAGACTCCACCACCATCCCAACAAAGCTTTCAAACATAAGCTGTCAACCCATAAAACCCTCTCTGCAATTGTGTGATATATATATATATATATACACACACACACATACACACACACACACACTTTCCAGAAAAGAACTAGAGTTGATCAAAGGTACATCTATGTCTATATCAGCAACTTACGTGAAAGTCAAGAGGCCTTCCTATGGCCAGCGCACAAGCCTAAGCAGTGTTACATAATGGCATAAGATCACTTACACCACATAGAAAAAATACTCTCTAGATGCAGAGATAATCTTAGCCACTATACTTTAGGTTACCAACTTCTACACATAAAGTCAAGGAAGAGGACAGAATGTGAAATGCTTATTTTAGCATGTATAACTGGCAGGAAAAGTTGAAGAACCAGTTTCTGATTGAGCAGGAAAAAAGTATCACACCTTAAAGGTTTTTCTGTTTTGTTTCATTTCATCTTCAGTTTTTTTATTTCTCCCCAATTTGTACAACAGATTGCTGGCTTAAGTTGTTTTTGTTCCCCATCTTACAATTTTGATAAATACCTAAAAGAACAATTATTTTTAAAGGCTACATTTTTTGGCTTGAAAGATACTCTCCACCCCACCCCCACCCATACTCTAAAAAATTACACTGCTGCTACTTATAAAGGACTATTCCTATAGCTAAGTTTCCCTGGTCCAACAGCAGTTATTGACAATAGAGTGACACCACAAAATTAGCTTGCAGAGCAGTAGTTTTCTGCCCCTGCTCTAATGAAAGTCTGACACAGGGAAATATGTGAACAACCATACTGTTTTCACCCAGCCATCTCTGTCATTTTGAGCTGTACTGCAAAAATGTTAACGAAGAAGAAATAAGATCAAGAGAAAATTTAATAAGGTTTAAAAACAAAAGCTAACAAAACTGATAGTAGTACGTAAACCAACAATAAACTGGTCTATCCATCATAAGCATGTTTCAAGTAAAATCAAGGAACACTTAAAAGGCTAGCACTTCAATCTGGTTACCAGCAGAGGGTAACAATTAGGTTTACGGGTGACAAAGGCTGATGGCTGAATCATTATTATCTACTGTGACACACACCCCCCTCCTGCTTTTTCCCCTCCCAGATTTCCACTTGTCACACAGCTCTCCTGCTGTGTAGACCAGCAGGTTCCTGTGGATTAACAGCGAGGTTTAAAATCAACAAATGGCACAAGTCCTCCATTCAGCAGCCTTCACCCTGTTACAAAGGACCATAAAGGTGCAGGACAGCTTCACAATAGGCAAACAAATGAGCAAACCTCTGCTTTCCTTTTTGTTTAAGCACACACACAGTCACACACTATTTGTGGTCACTGCACAGGCGTCCGTAATAAACCCGGTTTAGAAAACAGTAGCAACAGTGGATTTGAACTGTGCATTCAGCATTCTATTTCCTTTTCATTCTCCCTTTACAGCCAACAAACAAGAACCACTTTAAAAAAAAAATCACTGAGGAAGATAAATGGGATATTCAATTTAGCAGACATCATCTCAGAAATAAAGTTATTCTTCATTCCAAACCGACACTGCTGCATTAGGACAATTTTCCTGGGAAATGAAAGATGTTTTATGGTTTGAAAAATCAAATAAGAGTTATTAACCCCTTATGAAATACCAAGCATGGCTGTGCCCACATGTTTGCCGGGTCTTATTTAAAAACTCATTTCCTACTAAAATTTCCTGGGGGGAGGCAACATGTGTTTTCATGAGAAGCACAGAAGGACAAATTGAATCAGTTCTTGGTTATTCATTTGGAGACTGTCCATGGGCTGTCTTTCCAGACTGAACTGACAGCCCTGTAGTCTTAAATGCACTATTTAGCCACAGATTATCTTAACAGGCAGCAGGAGAGCAAGCTTCCCTATAATGGCCCACCAGTGCTCTTCCATTCTGATCTTGGAGAGACTAAGGGTGGGAGGAAAGACCAGCAGGTAAGACACAGAAGTGGATACTGTAGACAAATGTGCCAATTAAGATGTGGACACCTGTGCATTCTGAACAGGACTGAGACCACCTATTCATTTCATGTAAAGTCATTACACAGAAACGTCTTTTGTCACTGGCAATTTGGGAAGCAGCAACCTAGAGGTGAAAGACTATTATTGTTTGCAGTGTTGTTGTAGCCATGTTGGTCCCAGGATATCAGAGAGACAAGGTGGGTGAGGTAATATCTTTTACTGGACCAAATTCTATTGGTTGGGAGACAAACTTTCAAACTTACACAGAGCTCTCTGAAGAGCAGCTCTGTGTAAGCTCATCCAAGAAAAGATATTACCTCATCCACCTTGACTCTTTATGTTATTATCAGCTTTCTATGAATTTCAGACAAAGTGGTCTCTTTACTTTTTTTAAAAAGTACTTGTTTTAAAGTTATGACAGTGGAAACCTGGAGAAATAATTTAATACACAAATTTACCAAGGTGTTGGCTTTATAAACAAAGGAAAGAGCTCAATATCATTCTTTCCCTGAACAGGAGGGATGAGATCACTTTTCCCTCTTACAGCAAAATATTTTAATGCACAGAACACACAACGATTCTACTAGGTTTCTGCAGATAAAGACATGATAAGGAAAGGTATATTCAAATAGGATAAAGCAACAGAGGGTCCTGTGGCACCTTTAAGACTAACAGAAGTATTGGGAGCATAAGCTTTCGTGGGTAAGAACCTCACTTCTTCAGATGCAAGACCTTGCATATGAAGAAGTGAGGTTCTTACCCACGAAAGCTTATGCTCCCAATACTTCTGTTAGTCTTAAAGGTGCCACAGGACCCTCTGTTGCTTTTTACAGATTCAGACTAACACGGCTACCCCTCTGATACTCAAATAGGATAGTGTGTCATGTCACTACAGATGCATATGGAATTGTAGTTTTCATTTTCAGTTCTGAGAGTGAGGAATCTTTAAGCTTCCTGATAATTTTTTCCATCTTTTCACTCACACAATTGTAGCCACTAACAACTTCAGCTTTCTAAACAAAGCTTAGGGTTTTTATTAATCACAGCAAAATATAATGGTGTAGCATGTGTGCGTGCTACAGAGAGAAGGGCTTACTTTAAAATAGCAGGCTAAAAGTTTCCATTCACTCAAACCTTTCTAATTCTGGAAGAAATCCAGTGGCTGCTACAGCAGGAACTGTCAGCAAAATCCTAAAGTAACTCTGAAAGTTGAGCTTCTCCATAAGACTTTAGGAAAGGCACCAGGCCAAGCCATCAAATTGTCAGGTGTATGCACCAAAAGTGGATGAGATTTTGATTTTTTTTTTAAATATACGGCTTAGTTTATTTGTGTTGGAACTATTTTTTTTTATTAGTGAAATGCACATTATACAAGTCACATCAAAAGAGCATTTATTCAGTAAAAGGTAGATAAATGTTGAAGATGACAGATAACAGAGTGAGCCTATACATATATGTGAAAAATCACACATCTGGGGATGTAGCTCAGAAAGCAGTTAATACATACAACTATTACATTTAGATAGCAGTGGTACCAAAACACACTTTACTAACACAATCAGGTACGGTTGTGTACCTAGGAAGCCATCTCCCTCAACATATCACAGTACACTAATTAAAATCTCATTCAAAGAAATTATTTACCCCGCCCAGGAAAAGTTAATTAATGTATATGGCCAAAAAAACAAATGCTCTCAGGCATGCATGTGCATGTGATAGATTCTCTCTCTCTCGGTTTTCTGTAAATTTACAAAAAGAACAGGAGTACTTGTGGCACCTTAGAGACTAACAAATTTATTAGAGCATAAGCTTTCGTGGGCTACAACCCACTGCTTCGGATGCATATAGAGTGAAACATATATTGAGGAGATATATATACACACATACAGAGACATTGTATGTGTGTATATATATCTCCTCAATATATGTTTCACTCTATATGCATCCGAAGCAGTGGGTTGTAGCCCACGAAAGCTTATGCTCTAATAAATTTGTTAGTCTCTAAAGTGCCACAAGTACTCCTGTTCTTTTTGCGGATACAGACTAACACGGCTGCTACTCTGAAACCTGTAAATTTACACCATTTAGTAAGTTAGATCATATAGATTATTCATGTTGTCATTACTTGTCCGAAAGACCTTTGTTCCACAACAATACAGCATGAGCTCTCTCTTAGCGTATATCTGTAGAGCAAACGTTGTGTACGGGGCTAGCCTCCCTGAGATAGCAGAGATATCAAAGAGCAGTGAAGACAATACAGCGCAGGCTTCAGAGCAGACTAGTACGCTGTACCCAGGAAATCTGCGCTGAGGTCTTCACTTCACTGTCTTCACTGCTACGGTTATCCACACTAGCTGAATTTAAACTAGATTAGGTAGGCTAGCCCATGCACAGCTTTTGCAGTGTAGACATACTGTGTAGTCAGTGGAGTAAATGGATTTTAAAAAAATGAAAACATGACATTGTGTAACTGGACCTCGCTCAAAGAGATCTGTTCACACCTACATGGGACACTTTTCTTGTTTTCTGTATCTGAATTAATGCAGTACTGGTTTGCTCGAAACTTTTAGTTGTAATTCACTCCTCCCTACGTAGTTCTGTAGAAGGAGAGAGAGGTTAATTATTAAACAGCTTAAATTATTTTTATTTTAAAATAATGAAAGTATGGTGGAGTCATTAATCTGAGGGAAAACCCTATTAAAAGAAAAGGTGGGTCAGAAAGAAAAAGAAACATCACCTAGATTTCCTTTCCTTTCTATTGCAGTAAATTGTAGAGGGATAACTTAAAGCCACACTGATTCCTATGAAGATAAGCAGGACAGTGGCTGAATAAGAGGCCACAGAAGTGGCCACTTAAAAGAAATATTATAGAAAGCTTCCATTTTATAACCTCATTACAAACAATTTCAGTTTATGTCCTGGATTCAGTTGGCTGATCCTTAAAAGATTTCAAATGTATCTTAAAGTCTTCAATTCAACAGTGATGTGCCAACAATAAAATGAAAGCAAAGGTAAAAATCTGTTCCCCGATCACCTCCAGAATGGAGGTCAGGACCCAGCGTAACAGTCAGAGGAGGAGTATACAGCTCTACTATACAGAATTATTTCACTCAGCTCTGAAGGGACTCCATGCAACAGAATCAGAGCAGGTGATATGTTAGCAGCTCATTGTGATCACTGCTTTAGATATTAATTCATAAAATTTTGTACAACAAAGCATGCAATAAGAACAGGAGTACTTGTGGCACCTTAGAGACTAACAAATTTATTAGAGCATAAGCTTTCGTGGGCTACAACCCACTTCTTCGGATGCATATAGAGTGAAACATATATTGAGGAGATATATATACACACATACAGAGAGCATGAACAGGTGGGAGTTGTCTTACCAACTCTGAGAGGCCAATTAAGTAAGAGAAAAAAAAACTTTTGAAGTGATAATCAAGATAGCTCAGTACAGACAGTTTGATAAGAAGCAAGTGTGAAAATACTTACAAGGGGAGATAGATTCAATGTTTGTAATGGCTCAGCCATTCCCAGTCCTTATTTAATCCTGAGTTGATTGTGTCTAGTTTGCATATCAATTCCAGCTCAGCAGTCTCTCGTTGGAGTCTGTTTTTGAAGTTTTTCTGTTTTAAGATAGCCACCCGCAGGTCTGTCATAGAATGGCCAGACAGGTTAAAGTGTTCTCCCACTGGTTTTTGAGTATTATGATTCCTGATGTCAGATTTGTGTCCATTAATTCTTTTGCGTAGAGACTGTCCGATTTGGCCAATGTACATGGCAGAGGGGCATTGCTGGCACATGATGGCATATATCACATTGGTAGATGTGCAGGTGAACGAGCCCCTGATGGTATGGCTGATGTGATTAGGCCCTATGATGATGATTAGGCCCTTAAAACAGAAAAACTTCAAAAACAGACTCCAACGAGAGACTGCTGAGCTGGAATTGATATGCAAACTAGACACAATCAACTCAGGATTAAATAAAGACTGGGAATGGCTGAGCCATTACAAACATTGAATCTATCTCCCCTTGTAAGTATTTTCACACTTGCTTCTTATCAAACTGTCTGTACTGAGCTATCTTGATTATCACTTCAAAAGTTTTTTTTCTCTTACTTAATTGGCCTCTCAGAGTTGGTAAGACAACTCCCACCTGTTCATGCTCTCTGTATGTGTGTATATATATCTCCTCAATGTATGTTTCACTCTATATGCATCCGAAGAAGTGGGTTGTAGCCCACGAAAGCTTATGCTCTAATAAATTTGTTAGTCTCTAAGGTGCCACAAGTACTCCTGTTCTTTTTGCGGACACAGACTAACACGGCTGCTACTCTGAAAGCATGCAATGTTACTAGTACACATATGCAAACAGATCCCCTCTCTCCATTTTCCATCTCAAGAATGACAGATTCACCTGCCAGACCCAGCTTTCACCAGAGGACTGCCAACGTGTTACCACAACACCATCAGAGTAGTAGAGTGGGCAAGGCAACACTCAAAGAAAAATGACATGCTAACACCTTTATAGTCCCAGCAAAAGGGAGTTAAAAGTAATATACCACGTGAGAATATGGAAGACAAACTAAATCCCAAATGTAGTTTATCTTTCCATTATACCACACTGATAGTATTTTACTCTTACAAGCAGTTTCTGAATCTCATGCACCAAGCCAGACTCATGGGTTGCAACTCTAACCAATGAGTGCAAAGAAGCAGTATCAGTGTTATAACACCAAAGAAATTTGGAACTGAAAAGATCCTCTCATTTCTTCCTCTGTCTGCTTTTCCCAGATGAAACTTCCACAGTATTCAGACACAGAGGACAACAAACCAGGAACACACCACAGAACCTATTAACTAATCATCTCTTTTAAAAAGCAAGGATGGGGAATGGGAAGAGAAAGAGAAAGGCAGAAAACTATGCTGCTACTGCAAGAATGCATTTCAAAACAGGGCAAAGTAGATTTTCCAAATTGGTGTATCAGAGGCAAAACTAACTTTAAATTACTTTCCATAATCTGGCATCCACCAATCTGGAGCAATCTCTAAAAGCACTCAGAGAACAGAAATGGTTTAAAGTCATTGATTACAGTATGGCCAAATGCTATAACCTCAGAAGCAGAGGTATTCCACCTAAAGTGCTTGAGAGAGTGCCAAAATTACCAAACTGAAGCCTTCCAAATTCTCACACAAGAGCCCTGTCACTGGTCCTTTAAGGGCTCAGCCCCACCCAAGTTGATGCTGTGAGGCCAGGGTTCAGGTCATAGCCTGAAGATCACTCCTGGTCTTCATAAAATCCAACCAGTAGCCCACTTGCGCTGCACGGACTAGGTAGGCTCCTACAGGAGTCCCTGGGTCAGGGGAAAGAACCCGGATCATATATGCCTCAGGTGAATGGCTTGTAGAGTCTAATCCTGCAGGGAGCAAGCTAGAAAGGGGCAGAGATGCTTGCCTAGAATACTAAGCAGATGGCCTGTGGATCGTGTGGATAGGATACTGCAGAAGACCCTAGGTCAAGGAGGAAAGAACAAGATTGATATATTGAACTAGTGTTAATTTGAAGCAATAAACTGAAGACCTCAAGAAAAAGGGACTGGAATCCTATGTCTTGAGAATCCTATGTTCTTTGGTGCACAGACCAATAAGCTGCCTACTTATGGGTCACAGAGAAGAGGGGATTGTAAGCAGGTGGGCTTTCATCATAGAGGAAAATGCCTGATTGAGTTTGGGTAGATTGGTCCAGCATCTATCCATCGTCTAGAGTGTAAATAAAAGCTATAGTCTGCAATGTACTACATGTTGGCTACTAAAGCAGTAACTCCACTTCACCCCTCAAACATGTGTGCACTTAAAGAATTGGGTGGAGCCTTCTGATGGTTAAAGTGAGTGAACCTCTTTATAGCCCCCCCCCAAAAAAAAAATGGAGACAAGAGCAGCAGCTACTGTGATGGTCAGCACTGAATTTCCTGCTTCAGCTGCACCTCAATAGTCTGATGACTGAATGCTACCAGAAATTCTTTAACGTTTACATATTAACATGCTCAAACCCTGTACCATCAAACCCCCTTAAGGCATTCAGGACTTACTAGAAGAGTCAGCCAATCCTACTTCATTGGAAAATGCCTCTGTAGTAGCAGTTTTATACAAAGGGTGGGGCACTAAAATCCTCCCATCTCCTAGCTCTATTTGTTTGGACAGAGCAGTGTCTTGCCAAATAGCAGGTGATTTTAATCAGCTAGATATTTTTCCAGGACATGGCCGTTTTTCACAGACAATTCTAGTCCATTTGTTCTACACCAGGCGTGGGCAAACTTTTTGGCCTGAGGGCCTCATCGGGTTTCAGAAACTGTATGGAGGGCTGGTTAGGGGAGGCTGTGCCTCCCCAAAGAGGCAGGCGTGGCCAGGCCCCCGCCCCCATCCTCCCCCCTGACAACCCCCTCCCCGGGACTCCTGCCCCATCCAACCCCGCTATTCCCTGATAGCCCCCCCAGAACCCTTGCCCCATCCACTGCCCCACTCCCTGTCCCTTGACCACCCCTGACTGCCCCCCGGTGCCCCATCCAACCCCTCCTCTCATTCCTGACTGCTCCCCCCTCTCCCCGGGACCACTGCCCCATCCACCCACCCCTTCTCGCTGACCGCCCCCGGAACCCCTGACTGCCCCCCTCTACCCCATCCAACCCCCCCTCCTTCCTGACTGCCCCCTGGGACCCATGCACCCATCCAACCCCCCCGTTCCCCGCCCTCAGACCGCCCCCTGACAACCACCCCGAACTCCCCTGCCCTCTATCCAACCCCACCTGCTCCCTGCCCCCTTACCGCCCTGCCTGGAGCACCGGTAGCTGGCGGCGCTACAGCCGCACCACCCGGCTGGAGCCAGCCACGCCACCACGCAGCACAGAGCACCGGGTCCGGGCCGGGCTCTGCAGCTGTGCTGCCTGGCAAGAGCTCGCAGCCTGCTGCCCAGAGCATTGTGCCGGTGGCGCGGCGAGCTGAGGCTGCAGGGGAGGGAGAACAGCAGGGGAGGGGCTGGGGGCTAGCCTCCTGGGGCAGGAGCTCAGCGGCCGGGCAGGAGGGTCCCGCGGGCCGTAGTTTGCCCACCTCTGTTCCACACAGATACGGCCTCCAGGATCAGTTCTAAGCTAGCACCGCAGAAGCAGTTTAAAGATAAAATTTGCTCTCTTAAATTCTTATTTTGTTGCTCTATTTTTTTTTATTCCATGAATCAAAAAGGGCAGCAATAACTAATCTGATCAGAAACAAGGCATTTTCTGTTGGTCTTTTTTCTGTCACACCTTTCTAATGTGTGATAAAAGTAGAGAGAAGAAGTGTGCAAGTTTGGTACTCACATCAAAACATATTGGGAATGGACAGGGCCTCATTACACAGGCTGAATACACACCCGCCAAAACCTAATTTATAGACAAAAGAAGGATTTCTCAAAGGAGAGTGATCTCTTGGCTAAATCCACAGATAAGGATTTGGAGTCTGAATGAAGAGGTGACAAAGAACTTCAAGGGGAGAGCCTGGAAGCACAAGCATAATTGGGGGGGGGGTACTGTCATAATGCACATCTCATTCCAGGTGGACCATCCTACATTTTTTAAAGGCTTCCCAGGCTTTTCCCAAAGCCCTACAAGGTTGGCAGCCTGACCACACTTTCAGTTTCTCCACCCTCTATTTCCATTTCCTGACCGTTCTTTGACACAGACAAGTACCATACCAATACAAATTATAACCTGCCGTTTTTACACATCTAATAGGTCTACTCTCGTTTGTAACAAATCGTAATATTAAATTACTCCCTTCGCATCCTCTCCCAACTCCACTCTTCAGAAAAATTTTGGAGGAAACCTTTCCTTCTCTGACACATCTGAGACTAAAAACTAGGCTGCACTATTTTCAACAGTTCCAGCTTTAAAAAAAAAAATCAAAATATTTGAATGTGGCAGGATTAAAAACCTGCTCCTTCTTTAAGATTTCTTGCTGCACGAGCAGTGAGTTTGTGCATCTCAGTGCTCCAGACGGCAGAATCCTCTGTCAGTCTGCCAGCCACCAGCAGAAGAGTATCTCTGAAGCATGGGGCTTACTCACGTAAATGAGGTCATAGCAATGCCCCAAGCTTACAGTCAAGCTGAAACCCTGAAGATACCTTACTGAATAAAGAAAAAACTGCACCAAGAGCAGCTGCTTCCTCTAGGCTAATCAAACTAGGTACCAAAGGATGGTACTTCCTCACTTGAGACTGGGAAATACTTTGTCTGCATTTTCTCAGTGGCACCTTCCTTAGTGAACTATATAGGAGAGGGAAGCCTCACTGTTGTCTAAAGCCACACTGTTGTCTAAAGGACTTCATAAAGGCTCACGAAAAGCTGCAGTTGTATTTTGGGAGGGGACTCTCCCCCCAAAACAAAGTCACTGAGAATAAGGCAATTGTGAGGATTTTTGTTTCTTTACACACACAAAACAGAATGGTACAGACAATATTCAAGAAATAGCACAGGGGAAAGCTCCCCAATTCCATTCTTTATTACTCCACAACACATCTTCTAAGGAAGTGGAATATGGTATATCCGCTACACCGTGCCAGGATAATCACTGAATAAGGCAGTGAGGTTTTCTGCAGGATTCATACAAGTCTGTGAATATATATTAGCTTTGGTCAAGAAGGCTGTTTACTGCTCAATGCTATTTGATGTAATTTAATTGGGGAGTTGGGAGGGGTCTGGTATCTCAGTTTTTGGGCCACTGAAGAAGAAGGTGCATTACCATTATCATCTCTTACGGTACAACCAATGAAGTCACACAGTTACTGCTGCATACGAATACTTTAATCCAGCCATCAACCAAGCTAGGAGATGTTTTCGTTCAGGACAGTGAAATAGAGAGCAATTAACTTAAAGAAAAAAAAATTATCCAGCTGCAGAAGCATTTTTAATACACTGTATAAATAATACCTTAAGCCAGAAAAAGCGCATTGGTTCTTTGATCTTTGAAGCTAAGGGTCTATTACAGAAGTGGGTAGGTGAGATTCTGTGGCCTAAGATGTGTAGGAGGTCAGACTAGATAATCATGATGTTCCCTTCTGGCTTTAAAGTCCATAAGTCTAAGACAGAGGTAGTCAATAGGCAGACCATGGACCAAATCCAGACTGTCACATGCTTTTGAATGGACTGTGAAATCTTTTTATTTTCTTATTATTGTTATTATTTTCTCTGGAGTCTGGACCTTGACTATACATTGACCAAGAGATTTGGACCTTGACACAAAATAATTGATTACCCTTGGTCTACGAGTTCTTCACCACCACAACCACCACCACCTCCTTTATATTTTCAAAGTAAAGCATTTTAGATCACTGGGGGAAAGAGAGATGTGGTGTGGTGTTTGAGGACTTAAAAACAAACTAGGATCAAAATACGGACATCTTTACTGATTGTCACCGGACCGTGCTTCTCCCCAGCATCAAAGCATGTGCTGCCAAGCCCAGTCTTTTCACAGAGGTTAGCATACCAAACGGAAAAGTCTTAACTCAATTCTCGGCCCTAGGCTTCACAGCCAACACTTGCAGGGATTTCTGGCACTCTAGCTCCTAGCAGCTTCCCAGCCTCAGTCAGCTCTGTTCCCTTCCTGGTGCAGCAGCCACAGGGCTGCCTCCCTGAGCCTCTAGCCCCTTGCTCTAGCGACCCACCACAGGAGCTACCTCCACCCCACTGTGGCTTTCCCTCCCCAGGGCTCAGTCTGTCTCAGTTCTTTCTCCTCCAACTGCCCACTAGCAGTCCCTTATATGCCCCAGTGTAGCCCAGCTGTCTTTAATTAGCTGGATAGGGCTCACCTGCTCTGGTTCCCCGGAGCTGGGCCTGGGCTATCAGCAGGGACCAGCTACCCTGTGACACTGATCCTCACGGAAGATAATCTAGGTCACAGCCTTTTCGTTAAGCAAGGGTAAAAGAATTGTTGGCTAATAAGGCAGCAGAAAACCTCCCCATCTTATAAGATGGGAAAGTATGCAAATTTGGTCTTGCAAGCTCTCTCTGTAGTTGCAAATTACTTAATTTTACAGACAGTTACTTGATTTTCTATTTGCAAATAGAAATGGTGTGTTTGGTTTTTGTTTGTTTGGTTTGTTTTGAAGGGGGGTTGAGGGAAGGGGATTGGGCAGTGAGGAGGAGGAGGAGGGAAAATGAAGACAGACTACATGTCATCATTCTCCCAGAGCTTGGGCTGCAGAGAACAACAAGTCGGCCACCCCTCATTCTCTACATAAAAAAACATATGAAAACATTTGGTTAGTCATCTCACACTAATTTTTGTAAGCACATTTGCTTTTGTTATTGGCCTTAATTTGCTGTTCCATTTCAATTGTTGTTGTTTAGTTCTAATTGCAACTGCTGACAAAAGAGGATTTTGGAAATGTGCTCACAAATATGTTAAACGCCACTGCAGCAGAATAAGTGGGCATACTGGGAGACAGAGATGAGTGTATCTGTAGTGTACGCTGGCTTATTACAAGTAGAACATTGTGTATTAGCAACCAAGAACCTGGTTCAAAATACAGAAAATAAACCTACAAATAAAATTTTTCACTGAATATCTTCAATTAGAAAGGAAATAAAGACAGGAAAAAAATGTAGTAGTAAATCTTGTGCCAGGAAAGGTTAGCAAACAAACCCCTAACTGGGACCTTTACCTATGAGGAAAATGAGGCAAAGTTAATTTAAAGACTTTAACAGAATATTGTGGAGTTGTAACTGGCCATAAAGTATAATTTACAAGACCATTAAAATTTGAAATATATAACACATATGGTACTCAAAAAACAAAAGAAAGAAGCAGACACATTGATACTCTAAAGATTTTACTTCTTTACTATTTATTCCATGATTTTATTTTATTAGCATTTAAAATTTAAAAAAAAATCTGTGATTTGTGTTAAACACACTTGTTTTAAGATGAAAATATAGAGAACTTTAGCTTTGCTCCACAATCAGATAAGTGAATCAGGACAATGGAATAAATTACTATAATATAGGCAAGCAACCTTTCAACGCTCACTACTCTGTTTACCCTACCCTTCAAATTCTATCAATAATTAACTTAAAGTTGCTTCTTGGACATTAATGGCACTCTTAAACCAAAAAACCCATCACTGATGTCTACTGCCAGAGGAAAAAGGAGGGAAGTGGAGGGGGGAGAAGGGAAGGGAGAAGCAGATTTGATTGGTAATCTCCTTTAAAACAAAATCATTTTTATCAGCCTACATTCCAATAGTTTTATCATCAAGTTAATTAATAGACTCCTGTGCTAATATCTAAATGCTAAGCAATTAACGGCACTGAACTATAAATGGCACTGTCTTTGCTCTTGCAGCAAAATCTTACAAAGCAAATGCAATTCTATCACTTCAGTGATTTAACACAGCCTTTGCAAGGTTAATATTCTCAAGCAGTTGCAGAATAAAGAGCTGTTTTAATTAACCTTCTGTGATTTAAATACTGGGAATCAGAGTTTAGAAACGTATAACAACAATGCCATAATAACAACAACAATGCTTTGTGGATCAAATCCAAATCACCAACATGATTTGAGAAGTTTAATTTACTTACCTTTGAGAAATACATCTGCACACTTTCTTAAAATTTAGGATGATCATATTTTCACTGGATTTTTCAACTTGTAACAAGGTTTTCTTCTAAGCGTACCATACTAAATTCTTGATAAATTTTCCATACTTTTTTAAAGGCAAGTGATCAATTGTAGTGGCCCTGGCTCTCTGCTTCAGCACACAACAGGTAGAGAGATTTTAGTCAAGTGAGTTAGGATCATTCATTGCCTGCTGAATCTACCAATGACAGTCTATCAGTACCTATCTACATAAGCATAAAGGAAAAAGCACCAGTTAGATTTTTTGGATATTCCCCCCCCCCCCCCCCCATGTCTTCTGTTTGTTTCTGAGCCAACAAAATTTCTACTCCAAGGAGGTTCACACCATCAATGCTTCCTAATATTATTTACTATTTATATGCCAGTAGTGCCCAGAGACCCTAATCAAAATTGGGGTCCCATTTTACTAGCCAAGCACATATATAGACATGCACTAGAGATCATCCAAAGGCTGCCATTCAATTATAATAATACCACCTAGTTCTTATAATAGCACTTTTCATCAGCAGATCTCAAAGCACTTTACAAAGGAGGGCAGTATCATTATCCCCATGTTCCATGGCACAGGAAATAAGGAATAAAAGTTAAAATAAAAAAAACACTGGGATACCGGTTTTGTGATGAACAATCCCTTCTAGACAGCTTCTCATTGTGCTCTGATCAGTCTTATCAGATTCTATCCACCAAGATCTAATCAAACCCACCACCAGTAATAGATGTCTGGAGAAGGGTATCAGAACAGCACAAGCCTTTTAAATTCCTCCTTTCAAATCCCAAGAAGTAATGCCCTGTTTTACTAAGTAAGAATTAATAATTGAACATAGTGAAAGAAAGCATAGACTAAGAAAGCAATTCTTAACCACAGATGGGACCCTCGTCTGAAGATAACCTGGTAGAAGCAAATGTGAGTTATTAATTACACTGACGCTTTTCATTAACAATACTTTTTTTTAAAATTCGGATGATGTGGAGTTAAATGGATAAACATCCATGAAGGTGTGGCAATTTATAAAGTTCTAGTGCTGCCACTTCCCAATTTGTGTGGAAAGATAAAAAATATTTTGCCTCTTGAAATAATACTACTACTTTCGATTCATGTAATATTTTACATGTTCAAATCGCTATATAGATATTAACTAATCGTGGAAAAAACCTACAGCTCAATTTTGGTTCCATGCTGGTACAAACAGTTTCAGGAAGAACATCCTGGAGTAAAAGTCCTAGTTGTTTAATCAATCAGTGTGGCCCTGAACCTTTATCGTTTAGGGCCAAGAAAGGTTTCTCTGCTCACAACAGCAGCAGATTGGTTTTGGACACCATGCCTTCAGTGAAGTTAAAGCCTTGCCACATACTTCCATTAATGTGTCTGCTGTTCCAAAATATTACCACAATCTTGTCTTTGAGGTCAGGTTTGAATTTGCAGAGGGTTCTCCTCACTACTTTCATTTCTTCCTGCATCTATCCCTTCAGGTTACTTGATTCTGGAAGATAGCCTGCTGAGTCTAACAAGCTAGCACTTGGGATGATGTTACAACAGAGATATAAATCACTGCAGTAAAAATGGGGTTTAATGCAGATATTGAGACACAACTGCAATCATACAGGATATATTGTAAGTGCTATTTAAACAGAATGACCCCGGAACAGACAGTGAGTCAGCCTTGTCCACTAATGGGGGAAGACCTAGCACAATTGGAGTCATGGTTTCACTGAATTCTAGAGCTGAGTAGGCAACCTTAGTTAGTGGAATAAATAGACATATTAATACTTATTTGGTGTTACAGCAGTCCTCCATGCTTATGAAACAGACTTTACAGAAGCAGAAATCTGACTGACTGACAAAGGCTCCAGCTGGATAACCATCTAACTGCATGGGTTTAAACTCAATAGCAAAATGTGTCCTCCTTGAAATCATTATGCCCTTCCAAGGACATACAGAGAAAAAAAGCGTAACTTTCCAACCCTATTTCTGTGTAACCGAGATCAGAGTCATGGTGAAGGCAACTGTAGGTATACAAGTCGATGGATGAAATCCTGGGCCCCGCTGAATTCAGTGGGAGTTTTGCTATTAACTTCAATAGAGCCAGGATTTCACCCAAGGTTTTAATACCATCCCCTTATTGTTGTTGATCCATTGCAGAAATATTAGACTAGCAACAATAATGTCAATGTATCAAGACACTTCTATAAAAAGTTCTCCTGGACATATTTTCATCGCTCCAATCTCAATTTCCACAGAAGCAAGGCTGGAAACACTGGCAGTAGTGTACAGATCTCAGTGAGAATTTCACCTTGCCACTCAGCTTTGGACGGCTGTCTGCTTGTTAAGCACCAGTTGTTCTGGGTTGCAAAAGCCACCCAAGAAAAGTATGGAAGAAGTGAAACATTTTAATATTTTGCATTTGGGAATGAATATCTTAAAGGGATTGTCTTACTTTGTACATCCTTACATTAAAATTAAATAAATAAACAAACAACTAAATAAATAAATAACGTGGAGAGTTTTTTTACAGAATCTATTTAAGTATAACCTCAACATTTCACGACAGCAGTAATACACTTTAGGCATTGTGGTTATTCTAAATACCTGCACTTAACATGTAAGCAAAGCCATGAAGGTTTTGTGGTTAACACCACACCAAATATCAAACACAACCATACATACTATAGTTGATGATTTTACACGCACACACGCAGAGTGAAAAGTGCAATAGGTAAACTGTTTTTATTATGATTTCAAACCATATTAATACACGTAAAGCCCCCAATACTTTGAAACAAACTCAACCAAAATTCTGCACAACTCCAGTGCAAAAGACTGGAAACTTCTGTGCTAACTTCTGGTAAATTAAATAATTGAGGATTTTATTTTAAAAAAACCGTGATGGTGAGATATAAAGGTTTTATCTGGACTTATTTGGGATGATCTGCATAACTCAGTTGTGGCTTTGACACTTGTGAGTAATGCAACTCATGGCAACAAAACCTTTCTACCACACCATCATATGTTATGAATGTGTATGTATACATACATATGTATCTACACACTGGCACAAACAGCTTGATTATGTTAATAGAGTTAAGTATGCCAAATACCATACAATTAAAAGGACAAATGTCTAAATAAAAATCGTATTTAAAAACAAATTTTCTAACCCATAGTACCAAACCCACTTTACATTATTAATACAATTTTCAGTGATTTATGTTGATGTTTTATTATAATCACACAACTTGGGCATTAGAACAGAATACACAATATCACATTCTGAGCCAAATTTTCAAAAATATGTTCTAAAGTGGGCAATCTTTTCTGTACCCCACTTGCACTGATTCCACACAGCATATAGGTGCCTACATATGCATGTGTACATGCACATCTCAAATCTGCAAGGATAAACTAGAGAAACAAATGCCCTTTTACAATATATTTGTATAAACCTGAAAATTTGACCCTTTGATTCTCATGCATGAATACAATACTGCTAATTTGGGGTTGGAAAACATCATAAAAGAGTATTTAAAATGTGTGGAGAAAAACAGAATGTTGTTTAGATTTAAAAATTTGTGTGAAAAAATTCTATCATTAGATGTTATAATTTCTTCCCTTTTTAAAATAAACACAGCCTAATGTTGAGGCTGATGGTCACTTTAAGGATTTTGAATCACAACAGACACAAGAGCAAAACGCAAGATACACATTCCACCTTATAACTTATGTTGTCTAGAGTGCCTCGCAAGAACAGTGTACACAAATGCCACACCTCAAACACCTGCCACTTTTTTCTTTTCAATATTAAGACTGCAGTGTGAGAAAAGGGACTGGTTTACTACTACTCTAGTTAGAAATTCACACACACACAAAATCCTCAAAATATTTAAAATAAAAATGGCATCATATATGCCAACAAGTGCACAATAAAACTGTTGTTTTAATTGAAATAAGGGTGAGTCTATCACTGATTCATGGCTTCATTTCACTCTGTCAAACAAATTACATTTTCCACCAATTCATAAGAATATTGCTCTAAACCTCAACAAAGACATGATCTTTTCCACAGACACATGCTACATAAGCAAGAATACATATGTCTGTTTTAAAAGTTAGTTTAAAAGTTACTATACCATAATAATCTGAACTATACATCTCTCTACCTTAACAAAATAATGTTTAATTACTAGAGTTTAAACTATCATTTATATGACATTCTTGAGCAAAATATCACTTTTACTCATTGCAAATGATTTAATGTCGCAAAAAACAGCTGCAGCAATTATTCACTTATATGCCATTTCAAGATGAAAAACACTGCCAAGAGCAACAGTTGTATTGGTGTAGTGTATTCCGCTTCCCACCCTTTCTCCCCCCCCTTTTTTTTTCCACACTAAAGGTAAAAACAGAGCTCCCATGTGCCAAATGGCAATGACTGTAAATGTAAATGAATCTGTTAGCTATAATAAACTTGGTTAAAACAAAACACTTCCTTTCACGGTTTTTACACAGTAGGAATCTGAAATTAACAGGTAATGATGGATGCTGTCTTACATTATCGCCATACAGCAAAGCATGCTGATATTACTATCAAACCACCTCCCATACCACCAAAAAAAAAAAAAAAAAATCAGCTTACCAAAGGTTTAACCAACTGGTTCTTCCACTGTTAAGCAAATTCCCTACCGCCCTCCTCATACAGAGAGGAAGAGTGCAAAGTCACCAGTCAGTGAGATGCATCTCCAATTACTTTGCCCATTTACTTTTATTGATGATGTTGTATGTTGCATATGAGTGAATCGATGCCTTAGCAAAGAAGCAACAGCTTCACACCTCAACAATACGTGAGAAGTGAAGAAGAGAACCAATTCCAAAGCACAATATTAAGTGTTAAACCTGGCTCAGTTGTATTCTGACTAGAAGAGCAAAAATAAAACATTTATCAGTAATTTCATATCAGTTTTCATCTCTTCCCCTTCCTGCAATAAAATACTATTACATCGTACTGTAAGATTCCACCTAGAAGAAGCAGGAGGAAAAAATTGTCCATCATCTAGCCAGAATAAACACTAGCTTCTCCCACCTTTTTCAGTTTGAGACTCTCCAAAACAAATACATTTACATAACTGAAAAGGGGAGGAAGAGAGAGAGCAGAACAGGGAAAATAAGACTTTAACAAACCAAATTATCAGCAACTATTTTTCCCCTTGCCTTAGGTCTCTCTTCTTCCCCATCCTACACATTTACATCACAAACACATTTGCAAATGGTGCAACTATCAACATAGTTTTATTTACCCTTAACGCAACTGCAAAACACGCTTCTATCCACATCTAATAAATATTTGCTGTTCAAACAGATGCAGTTTCTAGTGTGAGACCGAAGAGTGCCAGGATATCATCCACTAAAGCTCCACCCTTCTCTATCCAAGTCACAGCATCTCATGCAATTGACCAGGACATATTGACCAAGGCCTTACTTACATTTAGGTGTGTTTTAACACATTTCACGTCTTTCTGAGGTTTGCAAACAACCAATTCCTTGACTGATAAAAGTTTTAGGTATAGATAAAAACAATGGGATTTTTTCCTACTCTTCTTTCTTTGTAACCCTCTATGATAGATTCTTTGCTATAGCTCCTCCCTGCCAATAGTTGGAGACAGTAAAAGTGTTTCTTTATGACATATCTTTGCATTTAAGGAACTTGTTGGCTCCCAAAGCAATAAAAGTTACATTCACCATTATTTAATTGCATCCTTGTAAACTTGGTGACTTCAGTATGAACTTGGAACTTTACACTGGAAGGGACTCTTGACTGGCACAAGTATCAGAGGGGTAGCTGTGTTAGTCTGGATCTGTAAAAAGCGACAAAGAGTCCTGTGGCACAGAAGATCTTGAAGATCTCTCTTTGACTTCCTATGCCATTTTAGACAACTAGGGGGAAGATAACAGCATCTAATTATAGCCTGCTAAATGCTCCTTCCAAACACTAGCTCATTTTTCTGGGCAGGTATCCTGCAGTGTTTAGAAAATGTGCGTAGCAAGGCCCAAGTACTGTCTTACGTATCTTCAATAGTGTCACATCTGCCTTCCATCCCCATAATGAGGTTACCGATGCAGCTCAAGCACGCCAACTATCAGGTGCAGTTTCAGCAGTTTCAGCTTACAAGCTTTTTTCATGCCTGCCAATCACTGGCACCCCATCAGAAAAATTGAACCAGTTTAAACATGTGATTAGTGACACAGCTAAATCAGTGCTGGGGCCAAAGAAAAGGGTACACCAGGATTGGTTCGATAAGAACAACGAGGACATCTCCAAACTCCTAAGTGACAAGCAGAAAGCATTTGTTGAATGGCAGAATGAACTCACTTCCATCTCAAAGAAAGATAGGTTTAAGTACCTACAGAGCAAGGCCCAGTCTGAACTAAGGAGAATGCAGGATGAGTGATGGGAGAGGAAAGCTGCAGAAGTCCAGCATTACGCAGATACAAACAACGCAAAGATGTTCTTTGACTCTCTCAAAGCAGTCTATGGACCATCTAAAACTGGCACATCTTTCTAATTGATTTCATTCTCTGCAGATAGAAAGTCAAAGCCTGACAGACATTGAGAGTGAAGTCTTCTCTCCTTGTCGGAAGCATGAGGTTTTGGAAAGAATACCAGGAAGTGAATAGGTTAATTCATGTGAAACTCAGAAATTACCTTAGGGATACATTTCAGGTAGAGGTGAAGGGAAACATTCTCCTTATGAAATTTGGTATATGGTGGATCTGCTATAAGTGCTCCCAGTTCACTCACCGTTCTAGCTGATGTGATGGCTACTAGGAAGGCGACCCTCATGGAGAAGTAGGGAGCAGGTGGCTAGCGTTTCAAAGGGAGGGCTGGTAAGTACTGAAAGAGCAGGATTAAGATCCCATTGCAGTGTTCGTTTTGCCACCAGTGGGAAAGTTCTGATGAAGCCCTTCAGGAATCTGATTGTTGCTGGACAAGTAAAAACAGCATAGTCTTCAACTGGAGGATGGAAGGTGCTGATTGTTGCAAGGTGGACCTACATTTTCTCATGGAGACAGAACAGCTTCTGAACATGAATGGTTTTGGTCTGACACCCATCCAAATACCAGGCCATGAGATGAAGGGGGCCTGGGTTGAGACATCTGGTCTTGCCACTCTCTTGAGTGAATAGAGGTGGAAAGGGTCAGAGGCTGATGGGAAGCTGGGTTGACAGATGCAGAAGGTCTGAAAACCAAAACGGTCTAGGCCAGCTGGATATGATGATAAAGACCTGAGCTCTGCTGTAGCAAATCTTTCGTACAACTTGTAGTATCAGTGGGATGGAAGAAGAGGCAAACCTGATTTGGTCTGTCCAAAATAGGAGAAGGGCATTGCTGACCCACAGCTGCACAGGAGCAGTACAGGGACAATATCTTGTTTGTCTGGGTGGTGAACAGGTCCCAGGAAAGCATTCTGCCCTGGGTGAAGATCTCATTCAGGATGGAATTGTGCATCTCCCATTTGTGGTCTGTGCAGAAGTGCCTGCTGAGATTGTCCAACAGAGTCTGCACACTCAATAGATAAGTTGCTGAGAACCACTTTTACACAAAAAGGAAAGAATTTTGCTCCACCCTGTTCATGTACACTAGCTACAGGAATAAAGGGAAACAAGAAGACTTTTTATCAATACATTAGAAGCAAGAGGAAGACCAAAGACAGGGTAGGCCCACTGCTCAGTGAAAAGGGAGAAACAGTAACAGGAAACTTGGAAATGGCAGAGATGCTTAATGACTTCTTTGTTCCGGTCTTCACCAAGAAGTCTGAAGGAATGCCTAACGTAGTGAGTGCTAATGGGAAGGGGGTAAGTTTAGCAGATAAAATAAAAAAAGAACAAGTTAAAAATCACTTAGAAAAGTTAGATGCCTGCAAGTCACCAGGGCCTGATGAAATGCATCCTAGAATACTCAAGGAGCTAATAGAGGAGGTATCTGAGCCTCTAGCTATTATCTTTGGAAAATCATGGGAGACGGGAGAGATTCCAGAAGACTGGAAAAGGGCAAATATAGTGCCCATCTATAAAAAGGGAAATAAAAACAACCCAGGAAACTACAGACCAGTTAGTTTAACTTCTGTGCCAGGGAAGATAATGGAGCAAGTAATTAAGGAAATCATCTGCAAACACTTGGAAGGTGGTAAGGTGATAGGGAACAGCCAGCATGGATTTGTAAAGAACAAATCCTGTCAAACCAATCTGATAGCTTTCTTTGATAGGATAACGAGTCTTGTGGATAAGGAAGAAGCTGTAGATGTGGTATACCTAGATTTTAGTAAGGCATTTGATACGGTCTCGCATGATATTCTTATCAATAAACTAGGCAAATACAATTTAGATGGGGCTACTATAAGGTGGGTGCATAACTGGCTGGATAACCGTACTCAGAGAGTTGTTATTAATGGTTCCCAATCCTGCTGGAAAGGCATAACAAGTGGGGTTTCGCAGGGGTCTGTTTTGGGACCGGCTCTGTTCAATATCTTCATTAACGACTTAGATATTGGCATAGAAAGTACGCTTATTAAGTTTGCGGATGATACCAAACTGGGAGGGATTGCAACTGCTTTGGAGGACAGGGTTATAATTCAAAATGATCTGGACAAATTGGAGAAATGGTCTGAGTTAAACAGGATGAAGTTTAACAAAGACAAATGCAAAGTGCTCCACTTAGGAAGAAAAAATCAGTTTCACACATACAGAATGGGAAGAGACTGTCTAGGAAGGAGTACGGCAGAAAGGGATCTAGGGGTTATAGTGGACCACAAGCTAAATATGAGTCAACAGTGTGATGCTGTTGCAAAAAAAGCAAACATGATTCTGGGATGTATTAACAGGTGTGTTGTGAGCAAGACACGAGAAGTCATTCTTCCGCTCTACTCTGCTCTGGTTAGGCCTCAGCTGGAGTATTGTGTCCAGTTCTGGGCACCGCATTTCAAGAAAGATGTGGAGAAATTGGAGAGGGTCCAGAGAAGAGCAACAAGAATGATTAAAGGTCTTCAGAACATGACCTATGAAGGAAGGCTGAAAGAATTGGGTTTGTTTAGTTTGGAAAAGAGAAGACTGAGCGGGGACATGATAGCAGTTTTCAGGTATCTAAAAGGGTGTCATAAGGAGGAGGGAGAAAACTTGTTCACCTTAGCCTCTAAGGATAGAACAAGAAGCAATGGGCTTAAACTGCAGCAAGGGAGGTCTAGGTTGGACATTAGGAAAAAGTTCCTAACTGTCAGGGTGGTTAAACACTGGAATAAATTGCTTAGGGAGGTTGTGGAATCTCCATCTCTGGAGATATTTAAGAGTAGTTTAGATAAATGTCTATCAGGGATGGTCTAGACAGTATTTGGTCCTGCCATGCGGGCAGGGAACTGGACTCGATGACCTCTCGAGGTCCCTTCCAGTCCTAGAATCTATGAATCTATGTAGAAAATGGTCATCATGTTGTCTGACATTAACTGGGTACGGCCAGACCAAATGAGTGGAAGGAATGCATAGCAGGTTAGACAGACTGCTCTCAGTTCTAGTAGGCTGATATGCATCCTGGCCTCTAGAGGTCCAAATGCCCTGTATGGTGCGATTGTCTATGGTGTTACATAAGTATATGAGACCATATGGCCTCATAGGGAAAGACACACCTTGACTGTGGTCCAAGGTCTAAGGATGACTTGTCTTACCAAGTTGTCTGTGGCTTGGAATCTTTCCATAGGGAGGTAAGCCCCTCCTGCCGTCGAGTCTAGGATTGCTCCTATAAAGTCTATGGTCTTTGTGGGAGTCAAAGTAGACTTTTATTTGATGACATAGTTTCCCAAGGAAGACAGCAGACAGAGTAGGAACAGAGGTGCCAACTGAACCTCTTTGCTGGATCTGCCCACCAGGAGTCAGCTATCCAGATATGGAAAAACGATGTAGCTGTTTCATCTCATCTGGGCTGCCACCACTGAGAAGACCTCGGGTGCTGTAGCAAGTCTGAACAGAAGCACTCTGAACTGGTATTGTATTTGTCCTACCAGGAATCTGAGGAACCTTCTGTGGGATGGGTGAATATCCACATGAAAGTAAGCATTTTTTGTGCCAAGAGCCTCAAACCAGGAGCCCTCCCCTACAGAGAGGGGATTATTGATGCCAATGAGACCATGCAGAATTTTGATTTTCAAAAATAGACTCTCTGTTGGAGTAGATTGAGAACTGGTTTCCATCCTCCACTTTTCCTGGGATCTAAAAAATATGGCGACTAGAATCCTTTCCCTTGATGTTAAGGTGGCACATGCTCTATAGATCTGGGCTAAAGAAGAGAGTCTACCTCCTAATGGAGGGACCTCCTTGTGACAGCGGTCCCTGAAAACACGCCAGGTAGGAGGTTTGTGATGGAGAGGTGATACAAACTCGATCAAGTAGCCAGACTGAATAATCTCTAGCACCCACCTGTCCATTGTTATTGCCCTCCAGTTATGAGTGAAGAGGGCAAGGCAGCCACCAAAGTTTGGGGGCAGGGTAGGATGGAATCAGCAGAAGAACATGGTTCTCAAATGTCCCAATGAAAGAACCCCCTAGATAAAGGGTGGGGTTGAGCAGTGGCAGTAGATATGGAGGAAGCTGTGTACCAGAGTCTATGTACACAGGGATCAGATACAGAGGGACCTAGACAAATTGGGCCAAAAGAAACCTGATGAGGTTCAACAAGGACAAGTGCAGAGTCCTGCACTTAGGACGGAAGAATCCTATGCACTGCTACAGACTAGGGACCGAATGGCTAGGTAGCAGTTCTGCAGAAAAGGACCTAGGGGTCACAGTGGACGAGAAGCTGGATATGAGTCAACAGTGTGCTCTTGTTGCCAAGAAGGCTAATGGCATTTTGGGCTGTATAAGTAGGGGCATTGCCAGCAGATCGAGGGACGTGATCGTTCCCCTTTATGCGACATTGGTGAGGCCTCATCTGGAGTACTGTGTCCAGTTTTGGGCCCCACACTACAAGAAGGATGTGGAAATATTGGAAAGAGTCCAGCGGAGGGCAACAAAAATGATTAGGGGTCTGGAGCACATGACTTATGAGGAGAGGCTGAGGGAACTGGGATTGTTTAGTCTCCAGAAGAGAAGAATGAGGGGGGATTTGATAGCTGCTTTCAACTACCTGGGGGGGGGGGTTCCAAAGAGGATGGAGCTCGGCTGTTCTCAGTGGTGGCAGATGACAGAACAAGGAGCAATGGTCTCAAGTTGCAGTGGGGGAGGTCTAGGTTGGATATTAGGAAACACTATTTCACTAGGAGGGTGGTGAAGCACTAGAATGCTTTACCTAGGGAGGTGGTGGAATCTCCTTCCTTGGAGGTTTTTAAGGCCCGGCTTGACAAAGCCCTGGCTGGGATGTTTTAGTTGGGAATTGGTCCTGCTTTGAGCCGGGGGTTGGAATAGATGACCTCCTGAGGTCCCTTCCAACTCTGATATTCTATGATTCTACCCTTTGGCATTTGCACGATAGTTTGTAAAGGCGCTGCTCATAGAATGGTTATGGGGGTGGTCTTGGCCTGTACACTTGTTTATGGTGTTTCCTCTTTGCAGATAAGGTATAAACGCCAAGGGTATGGAGAATTATTATGGAGTCTTGGAGCGAGTGAAGGGACTCCTCAGTTTTTTTTCACTGAATAAGTTAGCCTCATCAAAGGGTAGATCCTGCATGGTATTTTGTACCTCCCGGAGGAACTACAAGAAGTAGAGCCAAGACTCATGCCTCATGACAACTGCTGAAGCTATCCCTCTCGAAGCAATGTCAGCAACAGCCACTGCAGCCTGCAGAGATGTTTTAGCTACCAATCTGCCTGATCACTGAGGGCTTGGAATTGGTGTCCTCTGAGGAAACTTGTCTTTAAAGTCCAAGGATTTGGAGTAGTTGGTGAAATCATACTTTGCTAACAGGGCCTGGTAGTTAGTAATTCTAAACTAAAGGCTGATGAAAGAAAACACTTTCCTCCCTAGGAGATCAAGGTGTTTAGCACCCTTATCAGTGGGTATTGCCTTGGGATGCTGCAACTTCTATCTCTCAGTGGCTGCTTGCATCACCAAGAAGTTGGGTGCTGGGCGTGTAAACAGGAACTCTGCTCCCTGGCTGGTACAAGATAATGGCTGTCAGCCTTTTTTGAGGTGGGAATGCAGCAAACAGAAGTATGCCAAACTTCCCTGGCTGGTTCCATAATGGCCTTGTCACAGGAAGGGCCAGCTGGCTAGGAGCAGAAGGCTGGAGAATGTCCAGGAGCCTATGCTGAATATCCTGAACCTCCTTGAGTTGGATCTGGAGGTCTGTTGCCTCCCTCTGCAGGAGCTCTTGATATTGCCTGTAGTCATCAGGCAAGGATGGCAAAGATAGGGGCAACTGCCTCATCTGGCGAGGAGGAGGACACATCTGTTGCAACTGTCTGTCCTGGTGGATCCAGCTCAATTTCTTCGCCCTTATAGTTCAACAGAGGGAGTTAGGCAAGGGTAGGTGGGATTCATGCACATGGATCCTGGGATCCATGAATCCCAACAATACCAGTATGAAGGGTCGATCATTAGAGGGGGACCCCCATGGCATTGGGTACAATCGTTCCCCTGGATAGGCACATCTGAGGAGAGGACTGATCCCAGACCTTCAGGAGCCTCTGTCCAGGCTAGCCTCCCTATCTGAAGGTGATGTTCCATCTGGAACCTCCGACATGGCAGACAAGAAGGGGGGTTCCAGTTCAACCAGCAAAGCCATTGGTAATGGTGGACGAATGCTCCAGCTGGGTGGAATAGGGGAGTACTCCGGTCTCCTCAAGGTGGTTTCTTCCTCAGATGTCTCTGATTAGGGTTGTAGACAAAAAGTGAGGAAACTGCAAATAAGGTAGGGTAAAGATATCCTCTGGGGAGGTGTAGGTTTTGGGGTATCCCGGAGTGCAGCATGTTCCGATGGTCAGGACCACCAGATCTGGCACATCCCTAGTTATGGTGGACGCTGGTTCCTTATGGGGGGAGGCCAGTGCCAGAACATAGTCTAGCTTGGCACTCTTGGATTGTGATGGTGGGAGGCTATCCTTGAGCTTATGGAATTATAGGACGGGAAGGGACCTCGAGAGGTCATCTAGTCCAGTCCCCCTATGTTGAAACAAAGTCAGTACTGATGGGTCCTTACTCCTTCATGCCATACTCTCACATCCAGCAGGTTTGAACGGACCTAAAGCCTCAGGATCTGTGATGAGGACTCACTCAACTTGGATGAAATCAGGGAAGGATCTTTTCATTTAGGAGTAGATTTATCCTTGTGTTTCTGAGAGTGTCCTTTACTCTCATAAGAAGTCTTTGGTAACAATTCTTTGGGCTTAGCATCTCTGGCCTCAGATCCGGAGCTCATGCTTGGAGGGACACTGCCCATGGACTCAGGCCATTGTACGGGGGGGGGGGGAGGGGGTCTCCCTGGCTCAGGACTGACTGAGATCTCATGGCCTTCTCTATGAGATGCTTCTTTAGTGAGGGCTCTCATCCCTCACATGTTCAGAGAGGGAAGGCACGACAAATGATGCACTTAGCGGAGATGTGAGCCTCTCCAAAGCAGTAAAGGCAATGTTGGTAGTCATCACTCACAAAGAAGGAGAGGGGACCGGGGGGCAGGAGATGCAGTTCTTAAATGCTGGAACTGTAGGCATAGTCTTTGTCTGCAGGGAAAAACTCCCCAAGGTGGAGAGAACCAAACTACAGTAACTAGACTAAAACACTAACCCTAACACTACAAAGAATACTAAAAGAAACTATTTACAATATATGTTTACAATAGGTTTTGTAGAATAAAGATGGATGTAGCTTCAGACATAGTGGAGTCTAACTCAGGCGATGAGGTGGTAAGAAGGAACTGAAGAGGCATTGGTCTGCACTGCCTCTTATACTGGCAGTTTGGAGCAGGAGGAGAGCAACCATGCAGGTGCAGACCAACAGACACTACTTGCTAGAACTCTCTGATCTCAGGCGCATGGTACACATGCATACCCACATGTAGAATACATGTAGGGCCCAGCACTAAAAGAAGAAATACATTTTTTTTAAAAAAATCACACTTTCAAAAGAATTAGGAGTTACTGAACTGTTTCATCAGGAAAAGTTAAACTACACCTTCCAAGTTTTTGCTAGTATCTTCGTATGTAATGTTACCCACAGGGCCGGTGCAACCACTAGGCGAACTAGGCGGTCGCCTAGGGCACCCAGTGGTTGGGGGCGTCCGAGATTTTTCCTCCCTCCCCTCCCTTCCCCTCACATAGAGTGCTGTGCGGCTGTTTGGGCGCCTGGGCCTGATTTAGCCGCTCCCATTGGCCTCCAGCAGGCAGAGTCCCTCACCCGCTCCCCCTCTCCCCTTGCCTCAGCGTTGCGTCACCAGCACGCTGCGGGGGAGGGGCTGTGGGCTCCACAGCCTGCTTATTTTGGCTCCACATGGAGCCAGCGGCTGGAGCGGCATGGGGGTAAGGGGAGTCCGGGGGAGCTGTCAGGGGGCGGGGGGAGGGTTGGATGGGTCAGGTGTTCTGGGGGGGCTGTCAGGGGGCGGGGGGAGGGTTGGATGGGTCGGGTGTTCTGGGGGGGCTGTCAGGGGGCGGGGGGAGGGTTGGATGGGTCGGGTGTTCTGGGGGGGGGGGGTTTCAGGGGGCGGGGAGTGGTTGGATGGGGCATGGGAGTCCCAGGGGTCTGTCTGGGGGCAGGGGTGTGGATAAGGGTTGGGGCAGCCAGGAGACAGGTAGGGGGTAGGGTCCAGGGTCCTAGGGGGGCAGATAGGGTGGGGAGGTCTCAGGATGGGGCAGTCAGGGGACAAGGAGCAGGGAGGCTTAGGTAGGGGGTGGGGTCCTGGGGGGCAGGTAGGGGCAGGGGTCCCAGGAGGGGGCAGCCAAGGGACAAGGAGCGGGGGGGGAGGGTTGGGCATTCTGAGGGGACGGGGAGTGGATGTAGGTGGGGCTCTCCCCCCCATCCTCTTTTTTGATTGTTGAAATATGGTAACCCTAAAAAAGCGGTGGCCTGGCTCGCCAGGGAGGAGCCGCCTTCCAGAGGCACCGGAGGCTGCTCCAGCCCTGCAGCCCACGGGGCAGCGCGGTGGGTCCGGGCGGGGGGCAGCGCGGAGCGGGCAGGAGCCGGGTGGGCGGCGCAGGGGCGTGGGCCAAATCCCTGCTGCTGCCGGGGAGCCCTGCGCCTCTCCCTCCCGCTCGTGGCTGCGGCT
This sequence comes from Emys orbicularis, assembly GCF_028017835.1. Lineage (NCBI taxonomy): Eukaryota > Metazoa > Chordata > Testudines > Emydidae > Emys > Emys orbicularis. The sequence continues at coordinate 121,323,771 of NC_088685.1, read as the reverse complement.
GCGGCTCCTTCCCGGCGGGACACGCCCCCCGGCCTGCCCCGGGCACATGCGGCGCGCGTCCAGCGCCGGGAGGGAGACTAGGCGCGGGGGACGCGCACCACATGTGGCCGGGGCGGCGGGAGGCACATCCTGCTGGGAAGGAGCCGCAGCTGCGAGCGGGAGGGAGAGGCGCAGGGCTCCCTGGCAGCAGCGGGGATTCGGCCCCTGCCGCCCACCCGGCTCCTGCCCGCTCCGCGCTGCCCCCCGCCCGGACCCACCGCGCACCGCAAAAGCCCGTGGCGAGCCGGGGGGCGGGAGGCTCCGCGGGGAGGGCAGCACGCGGGGCCGGGGCCTGCTAAAGCCTCCGGCCCCTTTTAAACTCCCTTTTTTTTTTTTGCTCCGCCCCCCCGTCCCGATATTTTATACTGCTGATCTGGTCACCCTAACGCCGGGCCGCAGCCTGAGCAGGAGGGGCGGGTGGTGCGGCTGCTCCCCGCTAGCCGCGCCACCGCTTTTGCAGGGCTGCTGCCCCCTGCCTCGGGCCGGCTCCTCCATGGCTGGGGCTCGCTGCCACTGCAAGCCGATGCTCTGGCTCTCTGGTGCCTCCAGAAGGCGGCTCCTCCCTGCCGAACTACTGCAGTGGCCCAAGCCCGGCAAAGCTAGTGAGTGGACTCGGGGCGGGGACCGCCGGGGTGGGGAGGGCTCGTGGGGGGCTGTGCACCCTCCAGGGGAGTTCAGGGGGCAGGGAGGGGGGAACCTGGTCTGGGGAGCAGCCCCGGGCATGGCTGGCCCCTGGGCAGGCTGGCTCCTGGGGTCTATAAAGGCTCGTTGGGATTTGCCCCTCAATGAACCGATGTGGGGGGGGGGGCGGGGGGGGGCACAAGGTGGAAATTTCGCCTAGGGCCCAAAATATCCTTGCACCGGCCCTGGTTACCCACCACTCTGTAATAACACCACCAGAGGTCTTCAGTGGAGACAGAACCCTCGAACTTCAGTACCAAAATCACAGGCCTCAATCACTTTATCTAAAGGCATCACTCCCTTAGGTGGTTCAAGTCATATGTTCTTAACCTCTGTGTGGAGTAGACACCACATGGAAACATGACGCACTTAAGTGTGATGCACAGAAACCCCATTGGAAGAACTCATCCCAAGCAGCTGAGTTACATAGGAGTTTGAATCCCCATAGTGGCCAAATATTCAGCCAGAGGCACAATCCCAGTTTGGGTGCCTTTTCTCTCTCTCCACTCACCCTCTTCCCCCAACCTTCTTCTGTGTAATCTCCTTACTTTTTTGAGGTATACAAAAACAACTGCACAAAATTTCACTGCACTGGGCAGAGTGGCAGGGATCATCAATGGGTCATGCACCATCGGGATAACCAGATTACTTGTTATTAGATACATACACTTTGTGTAACGTTCAACAAGTACATGATTTTTAAACAGATTAAAATGTTCAAGTTACATGCTCAAGTGACAACAATTCAACATATGATCAGGCGTCCTGGCAGCCACAAACTGATTCAGTTTGTCAGGCGGCTGATTGGAGATATGTGGACATGCAGAGCTGTGGGCCCTTATTGGCAGTGTTCTTATTAACATCAAACCGCAGATCACCATGTGCTGTATTACTATGTCTCTGCCTGCTAACTGATTTAGCCAAAGTTTTTACATCAACAGAATCAAAATTTCCCATCAGAGGTTGAGAAATCATTTATTTAATGTCCATGAAAATGGAGAAAAAGAGGAAAATTAAATGTAAAGACAGAACTACAATTTCGTATTTGAAATCACAGTTACATGTTTAAAGTCACCGAAATGATGGAGGGGTGGGGCTGCTTTCAACTGCACGGCTGGTATGCCTAAGAATTGTATTTCATAAATGATGCAGTGTTTTAATTAAAATGAATTTTATTTCCAATGAAATTTGTTTTAATAATCGGTTTATCTAAATTTTAATAAAGCAGTAAAAATATTTTAGCCTTACTTTAAAATCGGAGTATGGAGGACAACAGCACTCGAGCTACATACGGCTTCTTTTGTTAGTTTGTTTCACAGTGTATTTTTATCACGAGCAAATATTCTCCCCCGCCCCAGTATTATCCTGGTATGCTAAGTAACTGTGCCTGAGGGATCGTCCACCAGTGAACTGCTGAGAGTGATGATACTGCACAGTTCTTCCAGAGGCACCTAGTCTTTAGCAGCTCAATTTAGTTAGATCCCCGAGGATACTGGATATATTTTGGTTTCATTTTCCTCTCGTCTTCCTTCCTCTCCCAGGCAGGCAGTCCCTCTGCGGTTAACATTGCTGGGACTATATTTGGAACTTAAGTCTACAAGTACAGCTACAGGAACTAAGGGCACCCAAGGTCTCTTCAGTCCAGGATGCCTCACACAGGCATTCCTCAAGTTCTAGCATATTAAGCCAGCCATTATTGCTCCCAATCATATTTTAAAACAAGACTGTCTTTAAAAAAATCGAGCCAATAAATGCTGCCGTATTTGTAGCAGCTTCAATGAAAATAAATGTTTCATACGGGTGCCATGGCTGGGTATAAATACAAAACAGTAACTGGCATGGAAATCGGGTTATTTAACACAGCTAAATGGATGTGCGGAATGAGGAATGTGAACTGCTGTTTTAAATGTATTTTCTTCTCCACCAGCTCCCCTGAAGAAGCAGCTCCACCTATTCTTTTTTTAAAACCAACAGTGATCACATCAGCTGGGAGGCACCACCAGAATGCCTTGCAAAGAATTTTAAAACAAGACATGTGGAAGTCTATGACCCACACTTACATAAAATCAATGAAGTATGTTACCTCTTTTTAAAAAGGGGGGGATAGTTGAAGAGGAATGTAGGACTAGCTTTATTCTAAATTCACACATATAGCAAGCAAAGCTTGAAATAGATATATCTGTATATACCAACACTTTCCAAGAGCACTGCGGCCTTGTTTTAAGTTTACAGTTAATAGGAGGGTGGAGTTTGGAGTGTTGTTGTTTTTTTTTGCTTTTGGAATAGTACCCATTTGGAAAATCTTCCATCTTCTACATGTTGCATTTTTTTTAATTAGCGCAATGTTGTAGCTGTGAGCAGCGGGTGACTATGCTTACCTGCTGTGTCTGGTACCTCTGCTGAGCCTGCGACAGATACTGTGCCTGGGGCGGCAGATGCTGAGGTTGCGGTTGCTGGTTGTAATATGGCTGTTGGCCCTGTTGGCAGTAGCCACTTACACCTTGCTGACCATACTGAGGCGGCATCTGTTAGAAGAGCCAAGCAAAGCAGATATATGAGTCAGGAGGTGGAATCATATGAAACCAAGCAAGGTTACAGTCGCACACTAACCTCAATAGAAGTGGAGTCCTCACCCACAAACCTGGCTCAATATTACCAATTTTTTACCACTCAGTTAATAGAAGTGCTCAGATCTATTTGCAAAGTACCACTTTTAGTACCCAAGATACTTTATTCTCAACAAGAATGTCCAAGGAAATCAGATACCGCAATTTATGAATGTATATCCTAGTGACGGTCACAATTCCGTAATGTCTAGTCTCAAAATAAATAAAAACAGCAAAAGTTTTAACAGAAGACATTTATTCTGAGTAGGCACAAGGCTAACCTACTGCAGGAATTGTTCTGATCAGCTGATCAAGAAGTAGAATTATGAAAAAAACCCCACCCCAATTCTAAGGTGTGCTTTCCAAGAGGAATGCCATTTTGTACAATGAAATTAAGTAACAAGTTCTAATGTTTGTGATGCAGTTGCAAACACTTTCAGTGTTTAATAGGTACATTCAGCCCCCTTTTTTTAAATTGCTTGCTTCTTCTCTAAAAGGACATGCTTAAATGCTCTCAGTTTTTTTCTTTCCGAGTCTCTCCCTCGCCTTCCCAAGATAGATTTTTGACAAACAAAGATTCAAGCAACAATATAATACATAAATATACACCAGCAACTTGTCAAAGGTGCTAGAATAAACAAAATAGTGCACATAACAGATCACACCTATGCAGACTTTATGTTATAAACTAAATCAAGTCACTTAACCTTCCCCAAAGTATTGGTGCTTGAGGTATCATCTTAGTGCTACCACCACTATGGCCTGTGGCGGTAGGCTCTGAAGTGTAAGTATTCTTGCAAGCATTGAGGCTGTAACACTTGCAGTGAACAAGTAGAGTTTTAACAAGCTCCCACTACTGTCCATACATTGTTTCTCTGGTGCATAGGTGAATCTGCTTACTTAGCATATTAGTACATAGCTGTTCTGCATCGGAATCGGTAGTTGTTACATACATGCAGCAATATTAGATAGGCAATGAAAACAACTACGAACTTTTGCCAGAAGTTGCTCTGTCCGTACTGCCACACAATTACATTTTGCTAACCCCACAGCACTGTATCCGTGGAACCATTCCTTTGTGCTTGTGCTCCTGTTCCTTGCCTCTTCCAGTAGTTTGCACTCCACTCTGCTTCACCATCTCTCCATAATCGCCCCTTTTTTTAATCCACCTACACTCTCACATACCTTCCCACCTTCTCAGAATGTACACTTATCACCTCAATTAAAACAAGAATACAGCCATCAAGGGATAGGTCTACGCTGCAATTAAACATCAGCGGCTGGCCTGTCCCAGCTGACTCGGGCTTCCGGCGATCAGGCTAAGGGGCTGTTTAACTGCAGTGTAGACATCAGGCTCCAGCTGTAGGATCCTAACCACCTCACAGGGTCCCAGAGCCCGGGTTCTAGCCTGACACCGAACGTCTACTCCACAATTAAACATCCCTTAGCCTGAGCCTGAGTCAGCTGGCACAGTCCAGCTACGGGTTTTTAATTGCAGTGTAGACATACCCAAGATGCACACAAAACAAACCTAAGCAACCCCAGGATCTTATTTATGTCATACTCGTCCTTCACTTCTCACTCTTCTCGCACATTATGTTATGTCCACATTTAGACTGCGCAACCTTTGGATCAGAGACCACTATCAGTTCTGTTCTATAAAACAACACCTACCACAATTTTGTGTTGCTATTTAAACCAATAATAAATGACAACAACAACATGGAAATTAATCCCCCTGTCTAACAGACCGGGATCACAAGGTACTGCTCGTGGACAAATGCTTATTAAACAGCATATAAAAAAAATTAATTAAAATCTCCCCAGAACAAAACAAAGCTGAAGCCAATTACTTACTTTGCTTGCAGTGAATGACCTGAGCATCAGCTTTCTTTCTAGTGAAGCCCCCACCTTTCACTCTTAGACCCACATTCTTTGTAGCTTTCACAACTGAGGAGATCAAAATTCAGAACGCTTTTCTGCTCCTACGTTAGCACATGAATTCTTGGGAAGGTACAGGGAGAACAGATCAGCGCTTTAATCTGTTTCTAGGGGAGCACAGACACTGTAATAATTATACTATGACCCCTTTTATCTGACTTGCACAGTGCAAATAGCATTATTTTTTGGAGGAGTGTGATTGACCATCAGTGATTAAACTGCTTTGGCTGCTAAAAAAGAAAGGATGAGAATAAAAGAGAAACCAAATTGACAGCTAGAATGAAGGGGTGGGAAAAATCCAATTTAACCAATAACTCAGCCCATAATCTTTCATCCTTGCTTGAACAAGGGGTCTTGTGACAGACATTCTTTGTCCAGGCAATACCTTGATAGTAATGGAAGTTTCAAGTGATTTTTTGCATGCATAATCCATAGCTGAAATCAAAGTATTAGGTAAAGGGCCATTAGACAGCTGTATGGCCATTATTTATCAAATAAAATGTAACAGAATTAGCATATTACCATTTTTATTCCAATTATATTGGCCAAGAGCTATTATTGGATTTCTCAAGCCACCCCTCTCTAGGGTAGAAGGGTCTTGTCAATGCCCCGTCAGAAAGACCCGTGCACAGAGACTGTGGGTTCTACCTGAACATCTCATCCTGCCTAGACACCTGTGTCCATGCGGAGGGTGTGGGAAGTTTCCTAGTAAGACTGGGCATTGTTCTTCTCTTGGATCTTACACAGAGGCTCTATTTTGGTGCCCTATGGAGAGGAAGGCCTAGGAGAATCCCACTGATTGGTAGTCTTATCTCCAGAAGAGTCCAGATCTTTACAGATTGGTTTCAAAATGGTGGGACGGTTTGGTACTCCCCAACTCGGGCATTTTCTGACTTGTCTGGTAAGACTTTTTGGTTAATAAATGTATTGGCTGCTATCAGATATCTCTGAAGCAACAGAAAATCTGAATGCCGAAGGCAGGGGCTGTAGTCAGCAAGAAAGGGGTGCCACTGACTGACTGAGCGGCTGACTGAGGAACAGTGAAAGCAACCCACCAAAAATATTCTATTTTCCTAAGTGCTAGGGTACCAGAATTATACATTTATGTCATTTTGCATAATATACTGAAGGGGATTCCCAGAAAAATTGTGTTTACCTGCAATTGTATTTCACATTGCAAGCAAAGAAAGAACATTTCCTCAGTTAATAAAATGGTATAGCAAATTTTCATTCTTTTTAGTGATCACTAATAGTGACAGTTATAATTAAGATTATCAAATAGTTTCCATTATAAACCTCTGATTTCATATGCTGGTAGCTTTCTGAAACATTAATTCTTTTACACAGAAATTTCCAATGTTGTCTGCCAATAGGAAAATTTTTCCCCTAAAAGTTTGAGCAACAGCCCTCTTACCACTTCTGAGTATGCATAAAAATATACTTTGCCCGTTGCAAAAATAAATAAATGAAAAAAATAATAATAATTCTAACCATGTTGGTTTTATCTAGTTACAGCATGAGTAAATAATATTTGAAAACTGAGACTCAATATAGACACAGTCTTTTCAGAAAGGACTAGTGCCTTCACTTGGTTTACAAATATATAAAAAATTTTAAAAGATCATTAGCAACTGGGAGACAAAAACTTTTAGGAACATGCTCAGTGGGAATCTACTAAGATTCTAACACAGCTTAGTGAAGTTCAGCCTCTTTTGTGAAATCACTGCATCCAACCCATGCCTGCTGGTACAGGTACTGGCTTCATAAAGGCTGCAAATACTTCTCACTGAAGAGCACATACTAAAATCCTAAAAATAATTCTAAATAAAAATTCTGTCTTGACATCAATGGCATATGAAACAAATCCCAGACCCCATGATTATAAGGTATCTTTCAATTTTTTAATGTATACTGCAATATTCTGCAAGTTCTAATCTTTCATTTCAAATTTTACCTTTGTCATTATAAAGATACATTAGTCATAAGATTAAACTATGTGCTCCTGTATTTCTAGCCCGGCCAAATATGATAGTCTCCAGATAAACAGTAGCACCAAATGTGGGAATTTAACACTCCTTTACCTCACTGTGGTCTGAACGTCAAAGTCTTATTAGGACCATTTAAATTTTAACACTGGGCTAGATTATGGCCCATCCTGTGGGCTAGCACAAGGGAATAAGGATGTGTAAGGCAGTCCCTTATACTGGTGTGCCATAATGTATACTGGTGTGCCATTGTATGAAGGGCAGTAGGCTCTGCAGAGCCACACAGGTGGATGAGAAAGGATGGAGCCTTGACAGTACGGATGTTCATCACGCCTCCAAAAAAGGCGTGTCAGAGAAAGGTATGCTGCACCAGACGTATACATGTCATAAAGTACTCCCTCCCTGGAATAATATAATGCCCCCTACTCTTGTCTAAATCAAAACATCCTGAGCTAACTCATTCTTAGTACAGACAATTTTCCTCTTTTAAAAGGAAGAAACTAGAAAAATTAGATGCAAAAAAACCCATTAAGGTTGAAGTTTAAAAATCCCCAGTCAGGAAATACAAACATCAAGGTTCAAACTGCCACATTAACTGAGCCATGTTGCACATATATAGTACCTCCTATTCCGGATTTATGTTGTAAAATGTATTCCATAAAATATAGAGGATGTGAAATGTGACTGAGTTAATGTGGGTGCTGGAACCATAACATTTATGTTTTCTGATTTCTTAGTTGTGCAAACTTCATATCGCATTAACATAGTTTTCTGCATGGACCTATATTATGGAATAATACTTACGTTTTATGTATTGACATATTTTTGATCTACTGAGATTTTGAATACGTTTGCTATTCTTCATGATGAGAGCCAAATAAATAAAGACTATTACCACAAAATATTCAATCATGTCTACAGAAAGGTAATCTCTCTCCTTCCAAAAAGAACACTTTTGATTCCCTTGTCATGAATTGATGAAAACGACCTCTGATATAGATGCTAAATAAATCTATGTCACTAATAAGAATAAGAGGTTACTTATCTTACAGTAACTTGAGTTCTTCTAGACATTTTGACCTTATGGCTGCTCCACACAAGATGCGCACACGCCCTTGGGATCTTAACTGGAGAATGCAAAGCAGTGTCTGCAGGACAGCACCTGCGCAGTGAAGCATCTCATGCTTCCAAACAAGCCTTTAAAGAATCTGGCCGTAGTACGGTGGGAAAAAACTGAGAAGCCCTCGATGGCCCAGTGGAAGGCTGTGACAGCTGTCAAATGTACTCTGAGCTCATTGACAGACCTTGAGTCTTTAAATCCAAGAGGCAATCTAAGATTTTGGAGAGTGGAACTTCTGATGCTTGAGAAGAGTGAAGAGAACACCAGAAATGGAAGCATTTCCACTTTTGAAGGTAAGTTTTGTGAGTATTAGGTTTCCTGCTAGATAGGAGAACTGACTGGATGTTATCTGAACCGGTTAGCTACATGCTTGAGATCCATCTAGGAACCATGATCTCAAGGAGGAGTAGTTGGGATGAATCAGAGTCCCAGAGTTTGTGACAGGAGATCCTTCCTGAGAGGAAGGCGGAGAAGTATTGCCACAGAGAGATGAAGGAGATTTGAGCACCGTAGCCAGGATGGCTATGAAAATAACCTTAGCTCTTTCCTATTGCAGTCTGAGTGATGTCTTGAGAAAAAGAGGTGGAGGTAGATAAGCACACAGCAAGGTACAGGGCCATGGTGTTATCAGGGCATCTCCCAATGAATTACAGCCATTTTCCTTGGAGCAGAAAAGGCATCATTTTGTGTTGATTGGGGTGGCACTTTGAAGTCCTAGCATCTGGAGGTGCTGCTGGAGCTCCAATAGCCACTGGAGTGGCTTGGGATGTTGAGGCCAATGTACAGGAGGAGAAGTGGACCCCGTTGGGGCTTGTGAGTGTTCTATTAGAACGAGCTTCCATCTAGCCTCTCTGTCTTTTCTAGTCCTGTTTTTAACCCCCTGCAGACCTTACACTTTTACAGGATGTGGGTGTCTCCAAGGCAGCGAAAGCAGCTTGAATGTCCTTCACCAGGGGAAAGACCTAGCAGGGCTTAAATCCTGAGGACTTCGGTATAACCCTGAGTGCTAAAGGAACAAAACTTGGGTCCTAAAATCAAAAGGGGGGTATAGACCCTCCCTTCCAAACAATACTGGAACTAAAAGAAAAAGAGAAATAAAATAACTAAACAAACTAAAGAAAAAAACTCAGAATAAAATGTCTGTGTAAAAAAGGTGGGAAACTGAGAACAGCAGACACACTATTGCTCCATCTCGAGTTGCAGACAGTTGAGAAGGAACTGAGTGGCAGTGGGTTCACGCCTCCTTATATGCCCTCTTTTGGAAGCATAAAGTGCTGCTCTGCGCCAGTGTGGGCCCAGGAACACTGCTTTGCATTCTCTGGTCAAGGGCACATGGGCACGCATGCATCCTATGGTGGAGCACCCACAGGAACATATACTTGAAGAACTATTATTTTTAAACAGGGAAAAACCTCTGCATATTTATAAAATTTGTTTAAAGGGAGGGAGAAACAGATGAGTCTAAAAACAACAGGGAGAAAAACCTTTTTACATAAGAGCATAATATAGTTGCTTTGTATATTGCACTGCAGTTCATACTAAAACTACAAAGAAAGAAATTTTGGTCTTTTCTGTAAGTTGCCAACTACTGAAAATCAGATTAAACACAGCAGGGCATTTCCATAATTTTTTTATGCCCATACCCACCTGACTGATACAATATCTCATAGTAAAGCAGTATTGTCAAAGACCCACATGAAACCTTCAGAAGAGCTATTATGGTCAGCCACTTTTTTGTGTATTAAAACAGATGTACACAATGACTCTACTAAAATATCAGTTCTCCTACATACTTCTGTCTTGATTTTTTTTTTTTAATTTTTGTTAACAACTGAATGGAAAGATGAAAGAGAGTCAAGCAAACTGCCTTTTTTAAGTACAGGGCATTTATTCTTTAGAAATATTATGTCCATATCCAGTAAAATTTCATCAGCCATTATTTAAAAAAAATAAAAAGTCTTATGTTTATTTTCATTTTCGTCTGGTGACAGCAGTAAGGGCTTCAGCAAGGGCATTTCCTAGGCATTATAGACTGACTGTGATTAATGGCTGAAGGCACAGCCTTTGGCCATCAGCTCCTCCCAGCTGGTCATTAATATCCAGGAAATGAGCTGTACCTTGATCATTATTGCTTAAATAAAAATACTACCATAAAAAAACTAAATGCAAAACTTATTTTTTCCCTCTTCATACACTGAGAAAGAAGGACTGTGCTTGATTGTGCACTTGAAAGAACAGCTCTGCAACGCTGTGGGTCGCTTCAAGTTCTCTGGTGCATGAGGACTGTGGTTTCACCTCCTACACACCCCCTTAGGCCATATACTCCCCTGGGAAATATGGTGAATACAGAGGAGAAAGAAGTGTAGGATTCCCACAGTCCGAACACTCAATTCAAACTCATGCTCAGTATATAGGTACACAGCTAACAGTAAAGGGAACAAATTATGTTTGGTGTTTACCAAACAATTCTATTGGTTTTGCCCCAGCAAGCTGAAATATAGTAACACATTCTAGCGAACACCCATAATTCTGACATCAGTGCCTTAGTCTGAGTCAGCACAATGAGACTTGCTGAGAGCAAGGTAGGTCGTCTCGGGTTCTAGTCCTCCGCTTTTCTAAGAGATATCACACTCTTAATCACTGAGAGCCTGCCACATGTCCAACAAAAGAAAAAGCTATAAAATCACTGTGCTTTCATTATGGGTTTCAACCACCAACTAGTGCCAACAGTATAGGGGGTCAATACACAAAAGAAAGAGGTATTACTTTCTTGAGTACCATATCAATGTTTAGTGATCTCTATGACAAATCTGGTAATTTCTAGAGTCCAAATTCTGCTCGCTTCTGAAATCACAGCAAGATCAAAAACATATTTTTCATGCTACGACAGACTAAAAATACCCCACAGCAAGGAATTCTGAGGCAAACAGAATGCTTGGCTGAACCAACTGGATAAGGAAATTTGATTATATCAACACTACCAGCCTGGCATAATGTTATGCTGGAAGATAATAAAAAACCTACTGCTAAAGTGCAGTTTCCAATAATATGGCCAAACACTTTGGGGTACTTTATGTCTTGATTTGCTTTAAAAATATGAAAACAACCATGGACACACACACACCCTGTCCTTCAGGGTTAGGCCACACAACGTCAGCAATAACAAAAATAGAAAAATGTACATAATTCCTATACTGACCCTGCCCCCCTCTCTGTCCTGGGGGCAGGTGGAAGGACTATAGCCTTTTAAATAAGAGTACTTAGATACAGATCTGAAACACTACAATCTTACAATAATGATACCACCCCTGCAATGATACCAGCCCTTGCAATAATGGGCTGCCACTGTAATGGGTTTTTTTTTTTTACAACAAAATAACCCAAGAACCCACCTTCCTTGTAGTTACAAAATTTTGCCCTTTGATTTAGCCAAACTCTATTCTTTAATTAAAACTTATTAACACTTACATATTCCAAACAAACACCTTGTTAAGTCAGATTTAATAGATGACCTACAGTAGATAATCAGTCCTTGTATAATTACAATCACTTTTGGTGTTTTATTACAATCATCATCTTATTCTAGGAATATATTATTCCTTGTACTAGTTCTCCTGAAAAAATCTTGTATACCAACTAATGAATTTAAGTATCTGTAAATAAAGATAATCCGACTGCCAAGACATAAGGGATTATAAGAAAGAGAACAGAGGAACACACACAAGACACATTATAGTCAAAACATTACTCATTAAAAACTCACCATTCCCAAATTGTTTTTAAATGTTAGGCTTTTTCAATCACCAAGTCCATTTACCTAAGGCCAAATTAACAGGACTTTTCCCCACAAGTACTTACACTAAGTGCAAGTCAGTTATTACGCTCTAACACTATGTATGTTCAGAGTATCTACTATTCTCTTGATGCAATGCACATTTACTAATCCCTTGTGCACTCATGTGCATTCCTTCCTCCTCCACACTTCTTGACCAGAAATGTTTTCCCCTTTCATTTCAGGTCATTCCATGAATACCATTTTTGCTAACGCATTCACTAAACACACTCTTGCACTCATAATAAAAGGCTTCCCCCTCTCATTTATGGCCAGTGCTGAACTCAAGTTTAACTGTACACAAAATTAACACAGAGAAGTATATAATTGTAGTTTTATGCTCAAGTGCTCCAATTATGCACTTTATAACACTTTTCAAGGATCCATCAGGGGCATTCAATACCTCAGATCCATAAAGTCTACACAGTGCCTTTTGACAAGACAGCTGCGTAAAGGGGAAATCTTACAGTTAAAAGCAAAGAAACTGATCATTTTATTTTGCAATTTTACTTACAGATATGCATATGTATAGGGTCCTACCAATTTCACCGCTGTGAAAAACATGTCCTGGACCATGAAATAAGTCCTTCCCCGTGAATCTGATCTCCCTGAAATCAGCCAGGCTGGGGAAGGACAGGACTTGTACTTTGCCTGCATGGCTGTTATCAGAGAGAGATCAGACCCACCTCCATGGTGCAGAAGTGAGGGTGTACCACTTCTGCACTGCAGCAGCCCCAGAGCTGAGCTCCTGGGCTTCTGCCCCGCGTGGATCCTGCCGAGGCTTGGGGCACCTGGGCTGTGGGCTGCTACTGTTGCCCACAGCGCCTGCTGGGGTTCCGGGGTGCTGCCCCCCACCCAGCAGCTGCAGCCGGGGCTGGGGGCTTCCACCCCCTGCAGCTCCAGCTCCCCCAACTCCTGCCCAGCTTTCTTAAGTAAACAAGATGGTGATCAATTAGGTACATAGGTGACAAAAATGTATACTTTTGAAAACTTTGACTTATTTTTCTCACAAAACATTAATCAAAGCCACAAATGATGAATTTTTCAAAGCTATGACTCGTAAAGTCATTCTGGCCCGCTGAACTAACTTTTCTATATAGAAAACATAAAATAAGAAAACACTTGTGATACAGTGTAGGATTTCCATACTACATCGCAGGCTCTGTTTCAAAAAGCAGTCTGGGTATCTAGGTTATTTTATGGTGCCCATCACTCAGTGCCTCCCAAGAATTAAAAAGGAACAATAACAATTGCTTCCCTTCCTTCTCAGCAAAGAGTAGTAACAAATTACAATGTATTTTGAGGGGAGTTGTGTTTGGGTGTGAGCAGGATTACTGAAGGAAATCCAAGTCACATATATCAGTTTTTATTTTGTTCTGAACACTATCAGTAAGTGGTGAACTCTATATACACACACCCCTCTCTAGTATGGCTTAACAATTCTCTCACTGAATACCAATTCTGTTTTCATTGGCTATGGCATTGCTTGGGACTGAGCTTGGTTTTTGCATTTAATTCAGCTCTGTTCCTTCGTTTACCCAATATACTTCCAGACAAGGGGAAAAGGGTAAACTTTTGATTTTACAATCCTCTTAAAAATATCAATATATTTAAAATATTTGAAACAGCAAGTCAATATTTCTTATTGATTTATTCACACTTCAGATCATAAGGTTCATGTTAAGTCTTTAGGAGTAAGAGGCAAGCTCTGTTTTATATTTTAAAGCAGCAGTGTTCACTACTTAATTGGCCCAATAAATAACGTTACCTTGTGCTATAGAATAGGGAGAGAAAAGCTCAGAAAAAACTGATGTGTGTTTTCGAGGGAGCCACTTGCCCATCTGCCCTTCTGACCAGAGGTTTAATAGATTTCTATTTTTATAAAGGACATACTGGGAGGGGGTGGCTCCCTCACTTTCCTACAGAAACCCAGCTGTCAAACTGGATTTGCCAAAGGGGAATTTTAGGGAATTTTAAAGAGATAACCTCTGCTGAGACTGCAATGTCAGCTTTGTAACCTCATGACTGGAACATGTGCAGTGAATGCTGGATTGAAAAAACTATGCTATGGGAGTTAGAAGAAAGAAAAAGGAGAAAACACGAACAGCACAAACTGGAATCATTACTATGTGATGTTAAGGGGACTGAAGCTCAAAAAACAGCCCAAGTTCACTCTGAAAAAATAGATCTGTAGAGAAAGTTCCCTTTGATTTGGATATTTATTGATAACCACTTCCACTCTCACAAAGCTGATATGGTCTTTTATGTGGATATTATAGTTTCATTTAAACATGATTAACTGCACTGTACATTACACTCATAGGACCAAACTGATCCCTAGTGCAACTCTATTAAAGACTAAAAAATTCAGAAAATCAGAAAATATAGCCATTTTGAACACATTTTCTTTCGGGTAATCCATGATGCTTTGGGCTGTGTATTTCTTCAGCTTTCAGCTCTATTCAACTCTTCCTGCAAGTTCACAATTATCAGGAATCTTTCAATGTCTAATTTTATGGAAAAAGGATTAAATTAAATATTAATAGCATGTACTTTGTATATCATACATTTTTACCGCCCAGGGCCATGGCACCAAGTGGAGAAACTTTTATGGTTCAAGCTAAGATTTACCATTCCAACAACAATAATAAAAAGCTTAACAGCCCCACCGAAATATTACAAAGGGGTCTCACTTGGAAAAAAGAAATGAAAACAGAGATTTTTAAATTTAGCAGGGGCATGAAGAAATTGTATAGTGTCCACAGAAATTCGCTATGTTATTTTATAGGAAGGAAAATCATTCCAGTATAAGATCCATTTTGCAAAACACTTCAACCAACACCCAGCTGTTCTCTTCCTTAACCCCCACATAACCTCCTCTAGTGATAGGCATGCAAAAATGTATCCCTTTTGCTTCATTCAAAATAGAAAATAAATCAATGGCAGAAACTAACATCATCACATAACTGCTAGAGAGGAAGCAGTAATAAATATATTTTTGCACTGAAAGCGGTAATACTTTATGATAAAATATCACAAAAGAAATATTTAAAGGTAGCAGGGACACAAAAAGGTAAAATAATTAATAAATTATTAAAGGTGACCTACAACTCTTTATAATCCAATTCCATCAACAGTCCCAATAACTGCTGAATGCCCTCAAATTGCAAGTTTAAGAGGAGAAGCCACCTTTAAATTTATAAATATGTGCTCCTCTTAATGTGGCAATTTGGGAACATTTAGCAAATATACTTAGTGTTGAGGGAATTTTTGAGGAAGACATCATGAGAGCCACTAGAATGATTAAAGGATTAGAAAACATGCCTTACAGTGATAGACTCAAAGAGTTCAATCTATTTAGTTTAACAAAGAGAAGGCGGTGACTTGATTACAATGTAAGTACCTACATGGGGACCCACTATTTAATAAGGGGCTCTTCATTCTAGCAGAGAAAGGTGTAACACAATCCAATGGCTGGAAGTTGAAGCTAGACAAATTCAGACTGGAAATAAGGTGCAAATTTGTAACAGTAAGAGTAATTAACCATTGGAACAATTCGCCAATGGTTGTGGTGGACTTTCCATCACAGACAATTTTTTTCTTAAAAGATCTGCTCTAGGAATTATTTTGGGGGATTTCTATGGCCTGTGCTTCATAGGAGGTCAGACCAGATGATCACAATGGTCCCCTCTGGCTTTAGAATCTATGAATAAATTAGTTATTTTTGGTGCATTCAACATGCAAATTCTATTGCAATAATACCACATCAAACAAGAAAAAGCTGATAAATTAAATCTTTATATAAATATCAGTTGGCTTTCTCAGTGTCCGTTCTTTAAAGCAAGGGGAGAAAGTATTCAGATTATTATTTTATTTGCCTTATTCTTGAGCTGGGCTAGGTTGGGCACAATCCTGTATGATATCGGCATTGGCAAAATTAAAAAAGGTGACAGGTATTTTAGAAACCTGCATGAGAGTGGGCCAAATCCTGTTCATTGCACGCCTGTGAACAGTCTCACTGAGGTCAGGGGAACGGTCACCTGAAGTAAGGCAACCGGGGTTGACTTAGCACATCTACAGGCCACTCCAGAGGTAAAGGAGCACCGTAAAAAAAATAATTAACACCCAATATAACCACTCTCCGTTATCAAAAGAGGAAAAACAACATAAGCAACCAGGTAAAATGTTGTTCCACTCTGTTGCTTTTGATTGATCTGAAAATAATTTTGTTTCATCTTAAAGTTAAAAAGAAAAAAACACCCTGTTACATTACCATTATTGAGAGGCTCCTTGGCCAGCTTTCAGGCAGAAAAGCTTTGGGAACTCACAAGATTTTCACTTTATTAAAAAAATGTATTTCTATGATACATTGTAAATCTTTAACTCTCTCAATTGGGAGATAGATATTTATGCCTTAAAAAAATATTACATCTGTTTGATTGTGTTTCCCTAAAGATCCTCTTCACGGGGTGACCAACCTGAGACTGAGAAGAAGCCAGAATTTACCAATGTACAGTGCCAAAAAGCCACAGTAATACGTCAGCAGCCCCCCCATCAGTTCCCCACCCCGTCTCTCCGCTCCCAGCGCCTCCTGCCCACTGGCAGCCCCGCCAATCAGCGCCTCCCCCTCCCTCCCTGCACCTCCTGATCAGCTGTTTCATGGCGTCCAGGAGGCTGGGGGGGGGGGGGGAGCAGGGGCATAGCAGGTTCAGGGGAGGGGGTGGGAAGGGGTGGAGTGGGGACAGGGCCTGTGGCAGAGTCAGGGGTTGAGCAGTGAGCACCCCCCGGCACATTGGAAAGTTGGTGCCTGTAGCTCCAGCCCCGGAGTCGGTGCATATACAAGGAGCCACATATTAACTTCTGAAGAGCCGCATGTGGCTCCGGAGCCACAGGTTGGCCACCCCTGCTCTTCAGTTTCTGTTCCTTCTAGCTAGTGAAAATTCTATTAAGTGCAATAAAACAAAGGCATAAGGAGAAACGGTGAGGAAACAAATATATTAGGTAAACTAGAAAGACAAAGATACACATGTAGTGCACTTCAGAACCCTATGAAGCATGTTATGACTGGATGCATGAAAATATGTGATTCAGTCTCTAGTTTCACTAGTCTCTAGTTTTTATATCTTTGATTTAAAGTAAGTTTTAGACTATAAATAAAGCAACAACTAAAAGCAAGCTACAAATAACATAACTTAAAACCCATGAAGATGTATATGTTAGTCTCTAAATGACCACACTAGCTTGTGGGAACCTTTGTCCTCCTTTCACCCTACCTAACCCTTTGTTTTTTTTAATATCTACTTCTCATGTCATGTGTTATTTAGGCTCCAGTCCTGCAAACACTATCATGCATTCTTAACTTTACGCATGTGAGTAGTCCCACTGATCCCAATGGGACTAATTAATTGAGTATAGCTAAGCACATGTGTAAACATTTGCAGGACTATGGCCTTAGATTGTAATTTCTTTGAGGCAAGGACCATGCATTTCTCTATGTTCCATGAACCATCACACACTTTAGATGATGAACAACAAATAAATAATCATCCGAGTTTCAAAATTAAGAGTGCTCACAATTCATACTGATGAACTATCAGATATCAATACCATAGAGCTCAAATAGGATGGCAGTAAGACGAGCACAAGCTGAGAGACAAAGTTAAACTAAAGGATCTCCAATCTTCTCTGGCTGTGATGACTGTAAACCAGGACACCGCTTTTCCCTGCTAGCCATTCTGAGGCGACAAATACAAATGAGCCCCCCTTTTCTTTCTTTGAGAAGATTCACGTCAGAGGACATTAAGATACAGACTTAATTTACCATAAAAAACATGCAAGCAGAACTCTGATTCCGAGAAAAATGAAGTAAAAGTAGGACTATAAAATTGTTATTATAGGGTATTGAAGTTTCAAATGAACTAACAAGCCCTTCTTACTTTTGCCTTATTTTCTTGTGCAAGTATACTCGGACTAAAAGAAGAAAAAATTGGAGGAGAAAGAGTTTAACTGTACAGAAGTTCTGTCAAACCCACCATTTAGAAAATCAAGCAAGTCATTAATTCTTCAACAGGTTTTGCTCTGCTATACTAGCATATACACAGCAGAAGGCTATCAAAACTATTTCAATGTTGAAGCAATAGCTTTATCCTTCACATTTGGAAACCATAGCAAATTCTATTATATAACAAATGTACAGTAAAACCTTGCTAATTTTCACTGAAGACTGGGAGTCCTGTTGTGAGTTACTGAAGTGTGCATATTAGCAACAGAGCAAACAAACAAGATTTAAAGAAAAAAAATCAAGGCTATTTCATCACAAAATACACTTTGTTACGATATTTTCAAAACACTAGTTTAGTTTACAGTAACACTTCAAATTAGAGTACAGCAAACATAGTAAAATTTTATAAAAAGTAATGGATCATTAGTTGTACAAGACTTCACTAAAGTCAAATTGCTAATAAATCTTTGCTGAAAAGTGGGATCGAGACCTTCATTTTTTTTTATTTGGTTGGTTTTGAGAAATATTTTGTTTGCAGATTAGCTACATGCATATTAGAAAATTTCTTCTTTTCTAAAAATAGCTCTACTCCTCTGTTTTATGTCAAATATAAACATGTACTATGTTTTTAATTGTACAAATGCAGGGTATGACATGTAACAAAAAATGTAAGATATGAAACAAACATGGCCTTGCCATCAAGCTAACTTCATGTAAAACTGCTACATAAAAAAATCTGTATTAACCAGAATTTGCATGTAAACAACATTTCTCATCACATTCACGGTTATAATAGTGACTGAACATAGAAGTAACAAAATGCTGTGCATCACAAAAATACTCTCCCTTGTTCTTAGTTTTTGGTTTTTATAAACAATACATTGTTATTTTTGTAAGCATCAAAGCACTCAGGCAGTTGAATTCAACATTTCATCTTCAGGGAGAAAACATCTATAAATTAAAAAAAAAGGGAGGGTGTGTGGGGAGGTGAACAAGAAAGAGACACAGAGAAGAAAGTGAGTCTTCAGACTCTTGACAAGGCTTATATCCCAGAAACCCTTGCATGTGAGCCAAGGCGTAGCAATATAGTGTTTAGGCACATCTAGGAAAAATGCTTGTAAATTCCACTGGTCCAATGAACAGAGACACAGTTTTCATAATTTTATCGTTCTACTCCATGGCCGACTGATTGTCAGGCCAATGCCAAAGCACAGGTCCCCATCTGAATGACATATGGATTAAACCAACCAGAGAGATGTTAGAACATTAAATAACACAGACTGACAGGACAAGAATACAAAAAGCCAAATTAGCACTCACACAACCATATACTCTGGTACAGATCTCGATTTTTTCTCACTACATTTTCAAATTCTCTGTAACATTATGAATACTACCTCTTATAGATAAACAACCTCTCACTTCATAAAACTGAAAGACACTCTGAGAAATGAAACCATGAAGGGAAAAAAGGGAAAAAATAACTATAAGGATAAGAAAATATGTTTCTTATACTGAAAATGTACATTTAGAAGCTGGGGATTTTAATATAATTTCCTCTGTTACACTAAAAAAGCAAGGTGGAAAATACATTTTGCCTGAATGGAAAGCCATTCCTAAGACAGAAGTGTTTAACATGTTATATAAACATGTTATGCAGTGAAATGTAAAACACAGGGGGATTTTCATTGCATTTGTTAGCCAAAATGTAGTAGTCTTGTAATCACCACCAAAGCTGTAGTAAAACACCTCAGTAATATTAACAAAAAAGTGGCATTAAGCCATGCTTGTCGAAGGGAAAAGAAAAATCTAGTGAACAACTCAGAGATTTTAAAAAGACAGATTTATTTTAACCAGCAATTCCCTAGTGGAAAACGTGCTGCTGTTTTAACTCAGACTGTTTTGGCTTCTTGTCTTAAGAGGGAAACCCCCCCACCACCACACATACAAAATATGCTTACCAAAACTGTATACTGGGGGGTCCTTTGTCTGGCTGGCAGGAAGAAAAGGGGTTGCTACCCATATAAGGGCTCACTCTGCAATTGATGGCAGAGGGTGAAGGAAGGGAAGGTTTACCTGGATGGGGCAAGGAGAAACAGGAAGTGGCTGAACCAGGTGGAAGAGGGCTGTCTTTTCAGATTACCCTGGGGTAATCTCAAATCTCTTCCTGGGATTCGGCTGGCACATGTGTATGGTGATCATTTAAAATGATGACTGAAGCCTTAATTATCCTTTTCTGGATACTGAGGCATAAAGTGGACTGTCGTCCACAACACAGCCTGGGTTTTTTGTTTAAAATCTCCCTTAGAAATCCTCATTTGTTTAAAAAAAATAATAATCATCATCAAGCCATGTACACTGCCTAACAACGTATAAAATATGAGCTGTCCCCTCAATTTGTGAAGCAATGAAATAATGAATGAACCAAACTAAGCCACCAGCTTGAAAGAACGGTTTGGCTATTGGGGAGCATACGGTGCTCAATTAGCACTTTTAAGGCTTCAATCAAAACACAAAAATACACCCTCAGTTCACCATAATTTAGTGGAATGAATACTGAACTCACACAAAAGACGGCTTGTACTGAAGTAAAGACCAGAAAAAACTAACAGCATTGTACACAACTGCTTAACATACTTTTTTCATATGCTGGCAGATTTTCACTTGAGAACACTCCAACAGGTAACCCGGCATGCGCTTTCTTACTGTAGTGTATCCCGCATAAACAAACGTAATAAAAGAAAAAAATTTTAGAGCATCAAGGTTATGCATTTAACAGCTTTGACTGTATTCCTACTGGATTTTTTTTGTCACCACATATTTGAGTTGTAACCTGCTAAAGGACTTTAACAATAGCGTACGCACCTAAGCAACGTTTCTTTAATTGACTTTAAGAGATTTATTCTTCCCAATCTCTCCTTCTGTGCTCCATTTCCTCCCACTATAGATGTCTCTCTAGACATGGTTTCTTTAGCGCCATTCTATAACATCAGGTTTCTTTTTTCCCTTCTCCTGTATTTTCCTTTCCCCCTTTACTTTACCCTTTCACTACTGTGTTTTCTTTATCATCATACAAATAATAACTGCAAGAATGAAAAGCGGCTTTGAGAGTAATGAAAGAAAACTACAGTATAAAGTAGAGGAGAGGCTAGCATAGCATTTAGCAGACAACTGGTCAGACTGGAGGTCCTCTGATTCTCTAACATGAAGGACCTTTGAGAATTGCTTTACTGACATCATCTAAAAATATATACACCTCTACCCCGACATAACGCTGTCCTCGGGAGCCAAAAAATCTTACCGCGTAATAGCTGAAACTGTGTTATATCGAACTTGCTTTGATCCGCCGGAGTGCGCAGCCCCACCCCTCCCCCCGAGCACTGCTTTACCACGTTATATCCGAATTCGTGTTATATCGGGTCGCGTTATATCAGGGTAGAGGTGTAGTAATTATTAACTTTAAGGTTGAAAGTGAAAGTGAATAAAATATCCCATTTTTATTTTATTTTTTTCATAGCTAAAGCTTTATTTATCTTTGATATATTGTGCATCGTATTGGTTTGAAATATATGTGTGTGTGTGTGTGTGTGTGTGTGTGTCCTACATTTCCTCTTTTATTTCTTTTTAACATTTTCATAAATTCCAAGGCACAGATCCTCATCTGGCATAAACTGTCACAGGAGTTATGCCCCAAGTTTTCTCAACAATATTTTATTGGTTTCTGTCTGGTAACTTTGTATTCTAGCATTATCTTGAACTGACCACCTCTATCTTCCTCCCACCTTTCTCTCTCTGGTTAATTACTGGGGACACATTTTCTGGGCTAGAAACACTGAAATATTAAAGAAAGTAACTCGGGCTTAAAAAAAAAAGAAAACGGAAAAAACAACCTATTTTTTGTTGCACACACTTGAAGAAAAAAAAAAAACACGACACACACCACCCACAATCTAGGAGGATGGGATTAATTTT
Organism: Emys orbicularis; assembly: GCF_028017835.1. NCBI lineage: Eukaryota > Metazoa > Chordata > Testudines > Emydidae > Emys > Emys orbicularis. Next base: position 121,301,594 of record NC_088685.1, on the reverse strand, counting down.
TAAAATGAACAATGTGGTGAGTTTAAGAAAATGGTTTAAATAAAAAAAAAAAAAAGACCTCTACAAAACTGAAAATTAGGCAGCTAACTTCTGACTAATTGCAGCATAACATTATTTCAATGTAATTAATACAAATTAAATTAAATCTAAATGCAAGATGATGTCAGATGATTGGGAAAAAAGGGTGGGGTGGAGAAGCAGAATAGCCAGTGATGGTTTCAAAATACTAAGAGACTCATTCTCATGACCTGTAGGCTAATCCATCCCTATGATCTGTCTTCGAGGATTATACTCTCATATTAAAAGATCCATCAAAGATTGCCTACCTGAGACAAGGAAAAAGAAAGCAGCTAAACTAATGGACAGAAACCCCCAGAGCCAGAGGAAGAGTAAGGCCTGATCTACCCTACAGAGTTAGGTCAAACTCAGGCAGCTTACGTGGGCCTAATTATGACAATGTCTACACTACAGCTTTGCTCCTGCCGATGTAAGTGCCCTACTACACCAACATAATAACTCCACCTCCACAAGAGGCGTAGGGCTTATGTTAGCGTAGTTAGGCGACACAGTGTCTTATGTCCGCTGTCATTCTTGCTGGAGCCGTGAAATTGACAAGAAAGCCCCACAGCTTGGTCTGTCACCCCCAACTAGAGCCCTGATGCCCCGGGGCTCCCTACTCCCAACTGGGCTGCTGCCCGGTCTCCCTGCTCCATGCCAGGCTGCCGCCCAGGCCCCCAGCTCCCCGCTTTCAGCTCTGAGCCGGGCTGCCACCCAGACTCCCAGTTCCCTCCTCTGACCTGGGCTGCTGCCCAGGCTCCCCACTCCCCGCAGGGAGCCCTGCTGCCCCAGGAGTCCCATCTCCCCGCTCCCAGTCAGGCTACTGCCCATGCTCCTCACTCCAAGTGGTCCCAGCTCCAATCTAGGCTGCTGCTCAGGCTCCCAGCTCCCCATTTCGCTGGACTGCCTCGTGGGCTCCCTGCAGGGAGCCCTGTTGACCCCCTGGATCCCAGCTCCCCACTGGGCTGCTGCCCGTGCTCCCCACTCTGGGCTGCTGCCAGGCTCCGAGCTGGGAGCAGAGAGCCTGGCGGGCCAGCTGGGCTCTCAGTGGGGAGTGGAGACTGGGGTTGAGGCCAGAGCTGCACACGGAGCTGAGAGCTTGGGCTCTCAGCCCCTCACACTGCCCCTCAAGTCAGTGGAAGCGCACCTGGTGAGGATGAACCACACCAACAGAAGGAGAGTAGTGCCGACATGAACCGCCGCAGTAATTACTGCAGTGGCGGTAAGTCAACCTAACATAGATCAACTTAAGTTTGTAGTGTAGACATCCCCTAAGTCTCCTCTGAAACAGCTGCCATTATCCCCAGTCTCTTCCATGTTACAGAAAGATGGCAAACTGAGACAGAGCTCACAAATCAAAACCCAAGAAACTTTTCAAAAAGGTTTAGTAAATCTGCAGGAAAATTCTCATAATGACAGTGTGATCATGACTATGTTTTATTCTTTTTTCTGGTCCCTGCCAAATTCAGGCTGCAATTTGGCTGAAAGTGTCAGCATTCAAAAAATTAGAATAGGATATCTCTTAGAAGCTAAAAAATCATATTAGATATATGTAGATTTCAATGCTTGTTTTAGAGGTAAGAGGAATTCTGAGGGTTTGGATTGTTTTTTTTTTTATGCAATAGCAGAACAAGGCAGAGAACAGAAAGTCCATTTCATTGAGGATTTTGAAATTTTGAAATTTGTTCTAGTTTTGATTTGGAATGGAATTTGAAAATTTCAAAAAATTCTTCACAAAAGAAAATTCTGCAAAAAAAATTCATTTCCACTTGACTGAAATGTTTCTTTTGGCAAAATCATATTTTTAATATAGAATATAAAATAAAAATAATTACTATGGGGAAAAAGTCATTTGAAAGGAAAAATATAAATATTTTGTTCCGAAAATGTCAAAACAGGACATTTCAGCATCATCAGAACTTTTAACCATACATCAAACACATTACTGAACAAGTGAGCTATCCAAGTGCTCTGAAGTAATAGTGACTTAAAATTGCTAGATCTTTGGAATACATAGGCAAGTATTTTGAGGTGAGCTAGTAAATATTATTTAGCTGTTTGTTTCATTGGGTCTTTGTATACCTGTAGGTAGATACAACTGGATTAGGTCCAAACTGAATAGAGTCTTCTTTGATGTTAAGAGGATTTTAATAAGGAAGAATGCGTTATCCCCCACCTTCAGAATTCTAAAACATGCCATAGCACTTCTCCAAGACACTGGTTTCTTTCCTCAAGAACATGAACAGTTAAAGAGGGAGGTGGTGGGCTAAATTACTTTTCACATAAAATGAATGAAAACTGGGATGTGGCTACACTACTTAATAAAACAGTCTTTTCGTTTGAAATTATCCAGGAAACTAAAGTGCAGGTTTGAAAGTTATTGGTGAAAACACTTTCAAGTCAGCCCAACACTTAACATTTGAGCTACGATGCTTCAGGGTTTTTCCAAGAAGAGATTCTAACTGAGTCTTGAACTCTGAATGAAACAAAAGCTTAAAAGCAATTGCTCATCCCTCAAGGCAGCAAGTCCCTTCAAGAAAATAATCTTAACTCCCTTTGACCAAAGAGGTATTACAATAAATAAATATGGCTAATCTAACACTCACCAATGGATGCTTTAAAAGATTTGATAAAACAGAGTGATCTTTTTTTAAAGTTTTGAGAGCAATGCCCACTCATTCACATCCCCTCCTGCCCTCTGCCCCAATTTGTGCAATGGACTGAAATGCTGAGAGTTCTATAATGCTGTTGTGAACAGTCATCAGAATGAAACATCTCCTTTGCCCATGATCTGATGGAACAAAGGAATAAAAAGTCAGAATTTCCCTTCATCTCCCCTGCTTTTTCCACTGTGATTGAACTGTACATAATGGAATGACAGAGATACAGTGCTTGAACATGGGGAACTTAATGAACAAATTATCACTTGGAAAGCAATGCCCTGCTTATTTTTAAAATATATTTTCATATGTATACAGAAAGGTAATACTACTGTTCCTTGATTAGTGAAACAACTGAAAAAAATACTTATATTTCCGGTTTCAAAATTAATGAGTTGAACACGAAAGTCCTCTAGGAAGATAATTGAATCTCAGGCATTAATCCAGAAGGAGGAAGGTTTCAGGTATCAGGATGTAAGAATTACACTAAAATACAGGACATGTAGAGAGTTAATGATAGTTTGATAGACCTGACTGAAGAACACTTGGCTAGATGGCAGTCACTGCCTATTATTGTAAGGCTGCGATGGGATTATTGAAACGAATGTTCGACCTAAACTCCTATTTCAATAGCTACTAATTGTCATCATGATGAACTACTGGATACACCCTCAGATTAAACAATTTTTTCCAAAGACCTCATTCTGCCTTGTACTACACATTGTTTGTTACATTGCTTTATGGTACAACGAAAACCTTAAATATTATGCAACTTGAGATAAGGCCCTAAAAGTGAAGCCATTCTGGAGTAGACTTTGTGAACTCATATCCACAGTATAAATTCCTTATTCTTGCATGTGTACAGCTAGAGTGAAAATATACAATAAATTCCCTGGATGAATATATTGTATAAGTTTGTAGAAAAATTAGAAATTGAGTCTTCTCATATGTTAGTCAATCTCTAGTCTGATTTATATTCCCTATCACTACAATGGTGCCTGAATACACCTGAGATCAAAGAAATAGGTGGAGAGAGGCCTTGTTTTGTGGAAGCAAACTTTTGGAAGATAGATATCTGAAATTCTTTTAAAAAGACATAACTCTACAATTGTCTACAGGTGAGACAGTAGGTTTAATATCTACAGGAAAGCACATATTTGTCCTTACTTCAACCAACTTGAAGGAACTATCTCTGGGGAAATAAAGGTAAAATATATTTTTCCCACACACCACAAAGATCCATCTATATTCCTGTTTTGTAGATAAAAGTTTCAGTCTTTCTGCACACAAGTGCCTACATCTGTATTAAAACTGCTTATTTCAGTCAACCTGATCCTATTTTTTAATTTAATTTGTTTAATACTGGGATATAAAAGCAGGATACTTTCTTATATATTGAAAGGAAATAGTTATTGAAAATATTTCTGGTTGAAGTCAATAATATTTTGGTCCCCCATTCATGGCCCCCCATTTCAAATATGCACTGTCACTTCCCAGTACTAACAGAGAGCTACACAGTATACAATTAACAATTCAAATTTGTTTGGTAGTATCCACTAATTTAATTATACCACAACATCTTATAGACTTACAATTTTAAAATACAGTAAAAACACAAGCAGAGGAGCTAGCATCAGTCTCTTAACATATCAGGAGATATCTGGAATTTTTAAAAAATTGCTCCATTTTTTTTTTTAATCTGCTGTCTTGTGATATAGAAACTGTCATTTTATACTACTTAATTGAGATGTTCTATGACAACATGTTGTTATGGTACAATCAAAACAACAGAATTGCAAGACTGCATGTTTCCCTCCTCCAAAGAAGTTACGAAGAGCGGAAAACAAATAATAAAAAAAAAAAGCTATACCATTTAATTGAAATAAAAATTAGCTACTATTAATGCATCTATACTACTTTTGGACATTACATTTTAAAAACATTTGCTTTCTCCATCTGTCTTTTCTGAAAAGAAGACTTGCTTTGTCAATGAGTCATGTTTTGGACACATTTCACGTGATGCCATTTAAAAAAAATAAATGAGGAGCAAGAGGAGGCTTTGTGAAGTAACTTTCTGCCACAAGATAGATATGGAATATTAAAACAAATTAATGTCAAAAGTATTTTCTATTTCCAGTGCCTAAACTCTACAGACAGATATTTAAGGAGGACTGGGAAAATCATTTCCCAAACATACTTAAGGCCTCCAAGTACTGTGTAGTCGTGCACGTAACATGTTACATGTCAGAATGGCGGAGAGAAAGAAAGACATGCATCTGATTAAATGATCTCACAACTGGTAGTTTCTATTACATTCAAATACTGTCAGAGGCTTTGTCTACTGGAGGATTTTCTAACATCCCCCCCATCACTGCTTCTCAACCTGCACTGGAAACAGTGGGACTCATAGTTTGGGCCAGCTGCTGGACTTTTTATCATCATGTCATTTAGCCCAGTTATCTATGTTAGGGTTCCCATTCAGAAAACCCTCAACATAGATTCAGACAAGGAGTTTCACTGGTAGTGCATAACATGTCTCCATATGGAAGCTCGCAATTCACACACAGCCTCAGGATTCTTCTCAAATAAGCACAGACACAGCACATTTAGTTTATGAATCGAAAAGATTTGCTAGCATCACAAATAGGAGCGCCTACAAAACCAAGGTTTTCTGCTAAGACTGCTAACAAGGGTGCCCATTATGGCCATAACATCTTATGCTGTGATTTCATTTGTTCTCAGAAACTGAACACATTTACTAAGGAAAATCCAGTATGTTGCAAGCTGCGTTGCCAGTTATGCAGTACGTGACACTTGTTAGATTTTAACACTCTACCATGGTGCTAGGTGACAATGTAGTGATGAAAGTACAGTCTTTTGGTTCAGGAGTAAAAAACCGTGACCACTTGCAGTGAAAGTTTCCTTTGCATTTTTCACAAGAGTAAGAGTGTTACTCCAATATAATAATAATATCTAGTTCTCCCTGGACAAATTCTAATACATATACCACACATATATTTGTAGTAATAATTAGCCTTCCATTTAAAAATCTTTAAGTAATTTATAAGCATTAATTAAACTATACAATATACCCAGGAAGCAGGTAGATATTATTATCCCCATATTACAGACGTGTAAACTGAGGAACAAAGAGGTTAAATCCATTGTCCAAATCAGCAGCAGAGCTGAGACTAGAGCCAGTGTCCTACTCTAATTACTTTACATCCCTATTGCTTACCTTGATTCCACTATTACCTTATTTTGCTACGGTATTTGCCTTCATTTCCAATCTTTAAATAACTCTGTGTACTGTTGCTGCTGCAGTGTAATTGCTGCTGCATTCTACCTCACAGATGGGTAGGTGGTGAATTTAAGTAATCCCTGCATGTATATATTGCAGTTTGCAATTCTGTAAAGTACTTTTAGGCTTGTGAAAGGTGCTATGAATGTCTTAGAATAAAATTTCTCTATAGGCACTGAATTCACTCTTGTATATATTCTTAGCGCTAATTTCTTTTTTCTCTTAATATATGTAACATAAAAGCAGAAGAAAAAAATACTGAATTTTTAGCTATTCTGTAAGCAGTAAAAGCTCTATGCAACTAGCTAGTATAAATTCTTAGTGAAGCATCCAAGGAAGTAGAGTGGTTACTTTTTGTTATTGCTAACTGGATGATAGTGCTTAACCTGACACACTAAAACTTTACCTCACTGGCTCAACCAAAAACAGTGTACAAAAGAACAATGGCTCCATAACAAAGGCTAGTTAAAGCCACTGGCAGAGCAAAGCTAGAAATTAAAGTAGGGGAGAGACTACAAAAATTGTTCTTATAAACTTTGCCATTAGGACACTGACAGTACCCTGACATATCAAAGTAAAGAAAGCAAAAGGAAAGCAGATAACTCACCTGCCCCAATCAACTTTCTGTATGTTTAAATGGTTAGAAAAACCCACAACATTTTAAATATTTATTGCCTTAAGCTTTTGCAGTTCAGAAACTTCACATGAAATATATAGATACCTTGTTGGAGGAACTGGATTGTCATAAGCTTAGCTTCTTAATATATTGCCATTACTAAGGATCAAGGGTAAAAACCAAAAGGGATGAATTGAAGGCATATTCAGTGCTCAAAGCAGACTTCTGAAAGACAAGATAACAATTTGTCTGAGAGCATCCTCTCTATCTCCCTCAGAGGTTTGCAAGATTATTAATCTTCAGAGCACAAAGAATTGAAAAACTACTATTCCCAGTGTACCCTGCAGCCCATTCAATTACTACTAGTACACAAGGCCTTGCTAGGAGGTGGAAGATTAGTTTTAAGAAAACAAAACTAACCTTCCTATGTGGTTCCCAGCTTAGAGTGGTTAGACATATAATTTTTCCACTCTCTGCTCCTCTTGCAGAAAGACAGAAAATTCATGACCTGCTAGAGGTTGAACACTAATCTGAGAACAATCTCAAGGCAATACTGCAAGTATACAATAACCTTTGGGACAGAATCTGGCAATATCTTAAGCATAATTTTACCAGTGTGGTGTTGAAACAGTAACTCCAGATTCGACAAAGAATGTAGGTAGCTGGGTCTCTACCACAGAGAAAATTATATTAAGTGACAAAACAGCAGAAATTAAAACTGAGTTCAAAGGAAATGGCAGCTTTGATGGGAGAACAAAGCTTTCTGACTCTGGGTCTAAAGGACATTATCCACCCAGGAGAAAGTGAATGATTCCTATTTCTTAGCTCAATAAGATTCCTACAATCTTTCACACTCTGTAGTTGTGAAGCTGGAGATTTCAAGAGCTGGGGGTTAAAGACACTAGAAAAACTTCTCAAAGCAACACTACTTGAAAAAACTTGATGCACCATGTGGCACCTTCCACATCTCCCCTTGTTAATCTATTACAATGTGTAGCTCGACAAAAACAACTTTGGCAGCCTTTATTTCTCTTGCTAAGTAAGAAAATGCAGCAACAGTCTCTGATAAAATAAAATGCCTCACTCCATGAATTTGTGCTCCAGTAATGCATCAGCCACCATGCAGAAGAAACTAATTGTGTTTATTACCTCATCTACTTCAGGGAGAGGTAATAGAGAACACCCAAAAATAGAGACCACCACAATTCTCTACCTTGATGGAAAAGGCTGAAGAAGCTGTCAGAAGCTTCTGATCTCATTCTCAGAAACAGGAACCAAGGAATGGCAGTCACAGGCCATTACTTGAAGAGGGAAGCACACACTTCCTTCTGATATACTGACCAATTAGATGGAATTTTGAGCTACCAAAATCCCGACGTGTAACACAACAGAGGAGAGAGAGCTACAGAATGAGACTCTATTACATTTAGACGTATTTGGAGAAAGAACTGTTCCATGCAGGAGATAGAAACAGACCTGAAATTTGGTGCCTAGTGATCTATTATTTGTTACTTCCATTTTGTTTGTCTCCCCCTGTTGGCAGGAAAGGGTAAAATCTACAACACCAGGCCTGGTACATATAATAATGCAGACTTAACTAGCAGAAAGAGCCAAATTTACAGCCCGGTACTAAAGGAAGACTATCAGTTTGACTTACTACCTTTTTATTGGCATAAATCCCACTTTCTAATGGCCTTCTTGTTCCTGCTTATGAGAAATTATTGCGCAGCTTATGCTAACTGCTTTCTGTCATGTTTCATTTCCAAACTCCATCTTTTGTCAGTTTTTTCCAATCAAACCCAGAATAGACCATCAATGTGAATAAAGATGATCTGTCCAACATTTTTAATAAGCTCATTTTGAAGGCAATTTTCATCTTCCCTACTCCTTGAATCAAACCCTCTCCCCACACGCACAAACACAAAAACAAATCCAAAAAGAAATACCATTCCAATGAATCCTAAATGCCACAAGATATATATTTATACTTGAGCTGCAAAGCTCATTTGGCTGAAGTGCTACCCTTGCCTGACTGAGAGGGAATAATACAGAGATGGACAGTCAAAATAAACTGCAGAGTTTTATTTGTATAATACTCATAGCTGCACTGTAACTGTGGAATACACATGCACTGTTTCTCTTTTCTTGTTCATCCTGCTGGACTTTACATTCTGACCTAAAACAGCAGCCTTCTTATCAGGGAGTAGAGCTCGGACCCCTTTGTTTCCATGGCTCATCAGACTCATATCAAACCTGCATCAGCGCTGGATACAAATCCTCAGAAGGCGGCAAGTGATGGAGATCACTTTTTTAAAAGGACAAGAACCAACGCCTGCATTAAACTACAAGCAATTATGTAACTAGATTTGAAAGGTGTGAAAGTTACAATAAAAATATTTGCTATGACAGCTCTTCACATCGGTAGTATCATGCCCTACCCATACTGCAGGGGAGCAGATGGTACCTTTCAAGCACATTTAGACCAGGTTTTGAAGGACACTTACAAATAAAACCGTCAACAAATAACAGCACATGTGAATTAAACAGACATCATTTTAGCTTTGCTAAATTTTGCAAGGATGCTAGGATGGTCAAGATGCTTTGGCAGGAATCTCTTTTACATTCACTGATATCCATAAACAACTCCAAGGAACTTGCAGCCTAGACTCTATAGTGGTCAGCAAAAATGTAAAATGACTCCTGTCCCTTCAGATGAAGTGGCTTTTAGGAGTTATTGTACTGAAGAGTTTCCCTCTATCGTCTCCTTTCCCCCAAAAAGTGATTGAACATTTATCCCGTTTCAAGCACTTAAGGACATTGCACTAAGTTTATTTACATACTGTACTATGATTACCTAGAGATTTAATGTGACATCATGCTTACCCTGAGACTCCAAATAGTTATTTAAAAGTTTGGTGTTTTTTTAAAAATCCTCTTGCTCTTTCAAAGTGTTGCCTGCTCCATAAATGACTCTAGGCAGTTTTCCACTTGTCCAAGCAGATGAGTCATTTGTCTGTGCCCATGAAATAGGTGGATTTGTGGGGTCTTAGTCTATTTCTGATTGTCATGACAAAATATATATTTGGGTTTGGAAGGATTAAATTTTTATTGGTAAATGTCAGTTCCAACACACACACACACACACACACACACACACACACACGCATTTCCATCAATAATAACTGAAATTTACAGACAAGCAAAGAAAGAAAAATGTTTCATGAGAACTTATTAGAGTTTCATATAAGGATATTTACTTTGTATATCTTGACATGTGATGTTGAGAATTTGTGTTTTAATGGTTATAAAACTACCTTTTTGAATTTCAATGTTTACTATAGTTAAATAATTATTGTCTAACTCCCCCCACAGTCAGACCTCCCCATAATTTCCTGAAACTGAAAATTTAAATCAATAAAAATAAAAAAGATTAAAACATAATTTTGTGCTACTGTGAAAATCTGAATGGATAAAAATAAAAAAGGAATAAAAATAGAGCTTATAAATAAAATAAATATTATCCATTAAAATTATAACAAATAATAAAAATCAAATTTTGCCAAGCACTGTACAATACATTGTATTGTCAAGATGGTTTTCTTGCCTGGTCATCCTTTCACAGATGCTGCCTATTTTGAAATTGATTATCTGGCAAATACCATTGAAAAACCATATAAAACACTAAAACCATGTTTAAGACACTGTTTTGTCAAAAGGAGAAAACTAAGGCAAAATTTAGCACTTAAAATGGTTTGCCTACTGCTAAAATAAATACAAAACTTTAAACTGCCCTGACACGTGAAAGACTATGAGTGAAATATAAACATAGCATACCACTTTTACACTCCAAGGAACTAGTTATGCCCCTTTTCCAATACTTTTTTAAAGCACATAAACCATTCTATAAATACAAAAATCTGGAAAATATGTAACTTGACCCTCTTTTCTAGGTACTTGCATCCAAACTATGTCTAAATCCTGTTGCTTCATCCTGCATAACAACACCTCTAAGATCCAGCCTTTCCTCTGTCCCTAAGGCTCTCATCCAGACCCCATCATCTCACATCTTGAGAACTGCAACATCCTCCATTCTGGCCTTGACAAGTCTATTTTACCCCACTTACTGTATATCCATTCAAAATGCTATGGCAACGATCATTTTCTTGGCTCGTTACCTTGATCCTGTCATCCCTCTCAGTGTATTTTTCTATTGGCTTCTTCCTGTCCAACACATCGAAAACAAACTACTTGTCTTCACTTTTAAGGCCCTTCCTGGCTTATCCCTCTATCATTTCATAGGTGGTATCAAGATGTCAACCTCCACCTCTGTTCTTCAAATGATGCCAATCTTGACTGACCACTCCTGACTGCCCATTTAAACATTTTTCCAACAAGCACCTTTGTACTTTCTGCTATGCTTCCCCTTACGCACTGGAGAAGCTCCTCATAAATATCTGCAAGACTACCTCAACCATCTTCCTTCAAATCCTTTAAAACTCTGCTCTGCTGTGATGCCTCCAAACAACTCAACACTGCTTAGGCAGCTGGTTTGCTGGGACTACTGTTTTTCATGATAACCGGTAACATTTCGTTGTTTTCTTGTGCTCTACTACCTCCCTCTTTGTTGTATCCATCTGTTGTCTACAGTCTTATATTTAGTTTATAAGCTCTTCATCGTGGGGCTATCTCTGTTTATACAATGCCTAGAACAACAGGCCCCTGGCCTCTAGGTTCCACTATAATGCAAATAAATAATACATTCTAGAAATGCTGTAGTGTCATTAAAGAAAAGAAAAAATATCCAATACTGCCCATTAATGTACATGTAATGTAGTAAAACCAAGTAATTAAACTATATAAATAAATCTATGATCATTGTACTGCAAAGAGGTGACCCCTCATTCTTCCATAAAGAAATGCTGTGGCAAGCATCCTCTGTCATGCTATTTGAGATGGTAAGACTTTCTTGGCAGGATTGTACGGAAAGTCAAACGAGGCTCTGTGATAAGCAACTATTAATTATTCCATCATACAGTTCATGAGTATTTGTGCTTGATGTGCAGGTGCACCTTTGTTAGGGGGTACCGTGTTGGATTTCTTTTAAAAAGAAACACATGGAGGAAAGAATGAGACTCCGCTTCTATATCATTTTCTAAAAAGTGTTCTTCCCAATGGACGAACGACCCTTTTGGATAAAGCAGCATTGAATATTCAGTATCAAGCAAATACTGCATTCAGTTATTTATAAGCAATCATGCAGTTATAATAAATTAACAACATTTAGCACTTCTATGGCACCTTTCTTCCAAGGATCTCAAAGTGCTTTACAAAGTTAATTAAGCTCTCAATAGCACAGAGGGTCAGGGAAGTATTATTATCCCCATTTTATAGATGAAGCTGATTCACAGAGTGGGTAAATGATTTGCCTGGTCACACAGCATGTCAGTAGCAAAGCCAGGTCTAGTACCCAGGTGTTCTGACTATCTGCCTTATGTTTCACACTCCAACCCCTTTGTGGGACCATATTTTCTTCCTATTATGTAATGTATAGTAATTTCTAAAGATTAGGATTATCATAAATAGCTTCCTTAAGTTTTAGTAGGGTTTGCAGGCATTTTAAAGAAAGCAGAATATAAATTGCAATAAATAGGTTTCTGAAGAAGTGTTGTGAATTTTAAATACAATTGATTCCCCATCCCCTCCCCCAAAAAGGAAAAGTTTTTAAATGAAAAATTACTTCTCACATAGAAGACAGAATTTTAACTGTCTATTCCATTGTCTGGAGCAAGTAGAGGATAATATCTGAAATAATAACTGGAGTATATTGTAACATGGCTCCCGGGCATTAAAAACATATAAAGTAAGTCATTAGCTATTAACAGAGCCAGAGAAAATTGTTATAATTAAATCCTAGTTTAATCTACTGTATAGTTTTATAAGTTAATTGTAACATGTTTCTTTGTGGTCAGTTTTGGAAAGTAAACTGTTAATCAAAAAAAACCTGTTAAAGGAAACTACTGTCTGTGGATAGAAAAAATACAGAGAGAGCAAGAGGCACATATCCTTGCGTGGAAATTCTACGAGATTAGCTTTCCTTTACCACAACTTCATGGTGCCTGCTCTTTGGTATCTCTTACATCAATTGGCTCTAGGAAGTAAAATGGGCTAATATTGCACAGGTTAGCCAATCTACAAACTATCATACTCACCAGAAGGAATCTTCCCACATACGCACAGCAAAACTTGAAGAAATTATTATATAAATCCTGAAGTTCTTACTCAGGTAAAACTCCCCACTGACTTCAGCAGGTCTTTTGTCAGAGTAAGGACCCCAAGTACTGGTCCTACATTTTTAATTAGTAATTAAAAAAAAAAAAAATCTCCGATGTATTCTGTGTCAAATTACTTCAGAAGAGGAAAGGATGTGTGCTGAGTCACACAAGCAAGAGGGCCCAACTGTTGAACAGCTTCTCAGCTAAAGGGGCCTAATCTTCAGAGATGCAGCTGTCACTGACCCTAGTATGAGGGATAGGTGTTCACGGCTTCTAAAGATCAGGATTTTTGTGTATAGTTTTGAGAGGAAGAGGGCACAAAGACCAAGCTGCAACTTTACAGTGCTCTGAGATAAGCTTCTTGTTAGGAAGCTACTACTGCCCTGGTGGTATGAGACTAAATGACACAACAGGACACCACAACTACTTTTGTATGTCATCTCAATTCTCATAATGAAAACTTTAGGTCATGGAACAGTTACTCCATTTACAGACTTTTGATCTCTTCTACACACATAATAACTACCTATCTGGAATTTAAGGAATGGAAAAAATCTTTTCCTTAGCGCTCCTCACATAAGGACAAAATGAAAAGAATTAAATTACTTTACCTTTATGAAACTTCATGAATGGTTTTTGAAGGCACAAGATTCCTTTCTAGTCTTATGGGCTGAGCATATTGTTACAAATACCAGATTATTTGTAGAAAGCAAAAAAAATGAGTACCCTGATTGCAGGGGTTCAAAAGGACTGAATTGCCATTTGCAGAACCAAAAGTTTTAGAGAATAAAAATTCAGTTCTAGACCTTACTAAATTGATTGCTAGATAAAATTGTACAACATCTGGAGGAGATTTCAGTAGGAACCACTGGAACTGAGATGGTGTAAATGACAACTACTGAATTTTTAAACAGCAGACTTCCAACATTTATGTCAGTTTCTTTCAGAAAGGACTGCACAGTCACCCAATGATAACTTCTCAGGTGTGACATTCAACACCAGTTGATATAGACTTGCTTATATTTTGCATTCAGCTCTAGAGTCACAATACTTTCAGGATCTGTGAAGACTTTAGTGTAGTGCAGAGATTCAAAGAATATAGAGCTGGAAGGCACTACTGTGATCATCTACTCTGAAGTCTTGCATCTAGTCTGAATTGTCCAGCTTCTGCTTCCAGACATTGGATCTTTTTTTATACTTTTGTCTATTGGAATGAAGATCCCCTCTATCATCACATTTCTGTTCCCTACATTTTGTATATAAACTGTGACCAATTTACTCCTGTTTATATATCCAAGGACCACATTAGTAAATCTGGCCACAGGGTCACAATGGGAACTCATGTCATCCACCATGACTCTCAAGTCTTTCTCATCACTGCTTCCTAGAACAGAGTCCTCCGTTCTGTAAGTATGGCCTGCATTCTTTAATCCTAGATGTATGACTTTACAACTGGCCATATTAAAACACAACACTGTTTGCTTGTACCCAGCATATGAAGCAACCTTGATTGCTCTGTATCAAGACCTGTCCTCTTCATTATTTACCACTCCCCCAATCCTTGCATTCTCTATTTGTGTCTTCTCTAGCCAGAATGGAAATTCAAAGAATGTAGCTCCCAGAAGGCACTCAATCCTATAAAATAGACTCAGTCCAATATTTCCACTTATCCCTACTGTCTTATTAACTTCCCTGTGTGGACATTCAATGGTTTTATACACTACTGAAAAGTCACCATCTCAATACACAGCAGGGTGTGGTAGGAAATCAATTACTCTGACACTCGTGGTACAGTAGGGGTTTAAAGATGTAGAGAGAGCATCAGGAGTAAAGTCCACATATGAGGCCATTAAACCAGGGTCAACAGGCAATCATTTACTGACACCTGCTACAGTTAGGAGAAGGCTGATCAGTCCCTTTTGTAAGATTTATCATTTGTCCCTAGATAATCCTTCTTTTTCTAAATAGTCAAAATGCACCACAATAAAAAGATTCAGGTTCTGCCTCCGAGCTAGGTTATATTAGTTAAAATGTGGGTTCAGATTTTCCACTGCATATTCTGTCACTGTATTTCTGATTAGACTGTCACTGAGGTAGAGAGGAGATGTGTATCCTTCTGAGACCATTCAGATTTAAACCAACAGGACCTTTCATTGAAGAACCTAGAGAGTGGAGATTATGCCAAAAAGAAGGTACTGGCATAAATAATATCTTCCATAACCTGTGAATAAAACACTCCTGACATAACATGAAATCTCCTGCAAATCTACTTATAAAGTGTTGGCCACAGAAGCCAAAATGCTGAGAATGGCACCACCTTGGGCAAATTTTACTGCAAGTCAGACACCCAATGGGAGAGTTAATGACCAGCAATGACATTCCTAAATAATAACTGAGAAGGGTCTTCTTCCTTCTTTAAAATCACCACAGCAAACACTACACCCACTGAGGCGGCGGATGGGGAGGGAGAGGAAGAGAGAGAAAATGCCCTACACAGCAGCATCCAGAACAACCTTTCAAAATTCTACTTGCCCATTCCTTCTTTTCATGGATAAGCAAAATACAATTAGTATTATCATCACCATTGCAGTAAGGATAAGTAAATAGATTTTTGTGCCTAGGATGGTAAATGTTCATGACAATTTTGCAAGGCTGATCTAGAGCATCTTCATCTTTTTTGGGTCAACCACTAGAGTTAGGGAGCAGTGAAGGAGTGAAAAAAATCTTACAATAGTTTCATAAAAATATAAAACTCACTGTTCAAATATCAACTATGACATAATTGCTCCAACTGTATGGAACTAATTATTTATTTAGGAAAAAGTTTCCCCATAAAGGAAAGTGTTCATTCTCATGTGAATCTTCTAGATGTTGAACCATTTTCACTTATCTAAAAAAAAAAAAAAAAAAAAATTGTAATTTTACATGTTGCACACTGTGTGCATTACTGGATTAGACATAGTGCTGAACACACAGGGAGAACAAAAATTGTAGTCCAAAATCAAAGGCAATGCAGTCATAAAAATGTGCAGATTTATATAGGATTCACTGTAAAAATATCTCCAGGCTAATCATAAATTGTTCTAGCATCCTCAAGATTTCCCACTGCTACCTTCTCCTTTTATTCAAAGAAAAAAGCAATGATTCAAAATGGAAGCTCAGTAATTATTTACAGCTCAGTATGTAAACTGTAAAATGACTGGCAAAGTTCTTAGCACATCAACTTAGATATATGTAAGCAAGACATTCTTTCCCTGTGGTAGGCGGCCCCATGTCAAGTAACTATGTGCTAGAACTTGTCCTGTGCTACCTGTTCAAAGGGAACTGCGCAAGAATATTTCAAGCTCTGACAGATACCACTTCGTGCAAAAACATCCACAGGAGTATTACAAAAAAAGACAGCAGTGATGTTTCAGCAAACCCGGTGTCAAGAAAGGTGCTCTCCTGCATTTTTATTGACACACAAGAAGTGAATGATCATTCCTTATATAATCTGTGTCAGCAATGCTGATACTGCTTTTCTAGAGGTCCACAGTCCTTTCCATGCATCCCCAAACCCTTTCAATTAAGATTTTACCTCTCTCCACTGGGGATGGGACTGAACATGGCAAATATTCTGGTATAACTCTGCAACCTTCACAGACAGGAAAAAGTACCCAGTAAAAAATTGCAAGCTATATTTTATAGCACTCTACTACTAAATGACTAAAGGATTAGTGGGGCCCGAAATGTTTTGTCTTTTCCATCAGCAGCTGTTTATACATTTTTAAGGACTTTTTATAACCAATTTTAAAAGGATCTAGAACTCACATACCTCTACCTATTCTTGTAAATGGGATACATTGGACCATGTCTGCTTTAAAAAAAATACCATTCAACTAAAAAATGTGTTTTCTTCACTAAGGAGAGCAACAAACGTAACCTACATTTTGACATTCTTTATAACAATAGCTACTACTAAACTTCAGAATAATGTTTGATTTTATTTTCTGAATTTAAGAGTATTCTTTTTCTGGTTTTACAGAAAATGTATAGTAGTTACAGAAGCCCTATAGGCAAATGGAAAATGACCCAAGTAGGAATAGTTATAATACTTTACATTTATTTTTTAACAGGCTCTTGAGGCATTTCAAAAAGGTGGGCAAATATTATTATCTCTCACTTTACACCCGTAGAAAAACTAATTCGGAATACAGAAAGCAAAGAATATTAAATTACAAAAGACAAGATTCAACAAGCTATCAGAGAGGTACAAGGGAAATTAACAAGATGGGGGGGAAAGCAGAATTCACAGTTACAGGCATAAAGGAGCATTTCTTATATAACAACGTTATGTTATAAAACTCCAAAAATAAAGAACAAATGTCTGCACAGTGATGGCATTTATCAAGTGTACTTTTTACCATTTGGTCCAAGATTACACATTTATTCAGATCACAGAACCTCCAAATTGCCAATGTGGGGAGTAGGGTGACCAGACAGCAAGTGTGAAAAATCGGGACAGGGGGCGGGGGTAATAGGAGCCTATATAAAAAAAAAGACCCAAAAATCGGGACTGTCCCTATAAAATCTGGAGATCTGGTCACCCTAGAAGGGAGGATATATGCAATGTTCCCTCGAATTTTTTCCATCCATGTACAGAATGATTTTTGTTATGTGGACCAATATCAAGGTAATGTGCAGGTGTGCCACCAGTAGAAACAAAAAACCTAGATAGAATATATATTTTTAAAAGTTACCATCGGGATAATTACTCCACCCAGGACAGGTTAGGCATTTTAGAACTCACTACTAAATTTAAGCATAAGAGAGAAATAAAATTATGAAATGCATAGACCAGTCCAGAAACTAAAATAACAGCACTTTGAACGAATACAATTACAGAGAATATATGTGCATTGCAGAAAGTACCAAGAAATAATAATAACAACACAAGGATGTGTTGGGAGGTGAGTGTGAGACAGACACTGAGACTCTGTGTGTGTGTGTGTGTGTGTGTGTGTGTGTGTGTGTGAGTGTGTGAGAGAGAGAGACAGAGACTGTATGTGCGTGTGTGTGTGTGTATGTGTGTGAGACAGTGTGTGTGTGTGTGTGTGTGAGAGACACAGAGAGAGAGTGTGTGTGTGTGTGTGTGTGTGTGAGAGAGAGAGACAGATTGTGTGTGAGAGAGACACAGACTCCGTGTGTGTGTGTGTGTGTGTGTGTGTGTGTGTGTGTGTATAAGAGAGAGAGAGAGAGACACACACACACACAGAGTGTATGAGTGTGAGAGAGTGAGTGAGAGACTGTGTGTGTGTGTGTGTGTGTGTGTGTGTGTGTGAGACACACACACACACACACCCACAGAGTGGGGGGGGTGAGTGTGTGAGAAAGAGAGAGAGAGAGAGACACATAGAAAGTGTGTGTGAGCTGGCTGTTGGGGAAGTCAATGAGAGACCATGCACTGTCTCTTGAAGGCACTCACACCAGAAGGCTCAGACCACAGCAGCTGCCAGCAGCTCTCCTGCTCCTGAGCCTGTCTCCCCTCCTCCGCTCTGTGGAGATGGGGTACATGGGCAGGGGGAAGGCTGCGGAGAGGGACACCCTGACGTCAGCGCCCCCACCCTGCATAGCAAGCAAGAGGTTCCCAGAAGCAGCTGGCCAGGAGCTCCAAGGCAGAAGGCAGGAGCAACGCAGTTGCAGAGCAGCAGGGGGAGGGGCACCTGAATACACGCCACCATGCGCGGCACTTGATTCACTCCTGGGCAGCTGCACAACCGCGCAGCTTAGAGGGAACACAGGATATATGGGATTTTTTACAGCATCTTCTTCAGGGCTTGAGAATTCCACTCACCTGCTCTTCAGCAGCAAGGAAGATTTTTTTCTTTGTGAGTGTGGGGACTAACCCATCAATTTCTGCAGAATTTAATCTTTCATTGTAAAAATATGAATTTCTAGCTAAGACAACCTTCTAAATATAAACTGAGCATAAACCCATTAAGCACTGTCTTCCTGAATCTGCAGAGGGATATGTCCAGTACCTCTGCCTTTGTTTTAACTCATGGTTATGCCAAGCAGTACTAAAGTGAAAACTGACTAGGCACACAGTGGTCAGTTTCCACTGGTGCTTTTAGAATGCTGTGGGCCACAGCTGAATTGTCAAAAATCATATTAATTTTATTGTCCTGCTGATTGGGAAAGTCAGGAGCAGCAGAACAATACATTATTCAAGGAGGAAAAAAGGACCCTTAAACAGAGGCTTGCAGAGGAACTGCCCCCCTTGCCCACAGAATCAATGTGTTTCTAGCAATGAACCACACATATTTACTTTTCCTGAAAGCTGTTTGCACAAAATAAAATAGTTCAGAGAAACAGACAGCCCTGTAAAAGAACTAAGTAACTCTGCCAATCTGGCCTACAAAGCATAAAGAACACTCTAAATAAATACGTTGCTTTTATAATTAAAACATCATCTTCCCCAAGTGGCTGCCTAAACCTTGCTCATTTATATCAGAAACTTGTATCAAAACAGAAGTTTATACTGAGTTTTCCCAAAACGGAGATGGGAACTCTACCTCTGTTCTATGGAATATAATAATAAAGAGTGCAATTTTCCCCTTTGACATAAATATCAAAGCCAGATGTCACTTATTTTTCCCCAAAGAGATACCTTTTAAAGTAAACATTTGAATTTATTTTCTAATGTGGACTTGCTAAAGGGGAAATATGTAACAACCTGGTTAACAATCCTATATATCTTATCCTTAAATCATCAGTCCAAATAGTACAATGTTGCTAAATAAAAATAGCCAGAAAGGAGAAAAAGGGGTAGCACACATACAAATATGAGAGAGACATGGATTCCTCTCCCCACCACCCTTTATTATTTATTTTTAAGGTATCTGAGGATTCATATATTCAATCCTTTAACCAATAACGCAGGAGTTTAATATTCTTGCTTTATTTTAAACAAAAACAAACTAAGCACCACAGGTGCAAGTGCAGCTCCAGTGAAAGAAGTGGTCACACTTCAGCCTGTAAAGCAACAAAAGCCTGTGAAAAGTGGATGGGCTTTAAGCAGTATTTCTACTTTCCTTTCATTCCATCCGCACTTACTTTTAATTTCATCTTCAAAAGAAGAAAATAAAAAACTAAAAAAAAAAATCAAGAGAATTAAACCTTCTGATTCAATATTTACACTGGGATCTTCCCCTGCCCCTGAGATGGAAGGAAAATACCAATGTTTAGTGAAAACTATAAGCAGCAAAGTGATAGATGAAGAGCTGATAAAAGCTATGGAAACTCTAGTGTCAGAAAAAAAGTGACCCAAGCAGAAGAAATAAGGAACGTAAATAAAAACAACACACACACACACACACACACACACACACACCAATTTTACATTCTTGGGTAAAGCTATGTCCAATAAAACATTTACACGAGAAGGTGAGCAGGACTGATCCTACTTCTTGAACTTACACACTGTTCAACATCAACTACACAAAAGAGGGTTGACAAAGCTTTTTTTAACTTTTTTGTAGTATTTATCATTTCACCACAAGCTATTTTTCAAATCAAAAAGGTCTAATTATTTTTAATAGAATTTTATTTAATTGATTCTAGTTTAATAGGTTTTTTTAAAGGAGAGAAAGGGTGTGGGGGGAATGGGAGTCTAACTAGACAGTGAGTTGTTGAGAACTCAGAGACAATCATTTAAAAAAGGCACTTCAGCACCAAAAGAGCCACAAACTTCTAAATTTTATTATATAGGTTTATTACCTCCATTTTTTAGGTCCCCAGAGCAGCCTGCCCGTATCTGGATGATCACATTACACTCATGCATCCCAGAGTACAATGGAATAACAACATTATTGCCTTTATAAGTCTACTTCATTCAATATTTAGCTTTTTGGTGCTTTTGAAGATTTTATCCAAATGACAAACAAAGATATCAAAGCCCCATTTTCAAAAGAGACGTAGACACTCGGAAGCCTTACTCCCATGGACTTTCAATGAGACTTAGGCTTTTACATTCAAAAATATGGTTTTGGCTCCTACGTCACTTAAGATGCTTTTGAAAAATTTTACCCAATAGTTTAAAATTTCAAGTATTCTTATTTTATAGGTTAAAAATCAGAAAACTTCAGGAAAGAACTTAGAATCACTTGCTTTTTTAAACAACATTCTGATTACCTTTTTAAAAAGGACAGCATTTAATTAGCACTATAATAAATGCACTAGAGGCTCCATCTGACCCACTCTACTGTTGCCAAACTGGAATTCTGCCTACTGGATCTCGAGGGGCCGATTCTGATCATGCTTACAATAATGTCAATCAAGGATAACTCAACTGAACTCCAATATCACGAGATCAGAATCAGGCCCCTTGAGTGAAATCCTTGCTTCACTGAACTCAATGGCAAAACTCCCATTGACTTCAATGGAATCAGGATTTCACCCCTTATCTACAGTTCAACTATTAGTCATGGGAAACATACGCCCTCCTAATTTTGAAACTCAAATACCAGTGACTCCCCTGTGCTAGTTCAGATTTATGGATAATTGATAGTATGTGTTGATAAGCTTATATCAGCTAAATATAACATTTTCAAAATGTCCGGTGGGTATATTGTAGCAAGTACAGTCAAAATGTTACTACATATATGTTGGTTGTAGTTAGTTCAAACATTATGAGCACAAAACTCTCCTTTGATAAATATAATCAACAAAGAGCTATTAGCTAAAGTTATAATACGAACAGTAACAGTTAATTATCCTTAACCTAAACCTCCTGGTTAGACATTAATTGACAGCTATTAAACATAATTCCACAGCAGAGTTTTCTTAAAATGTGACACGTATATCACTATGGATTTAAATACCTTAATTCATGTCTCAAGCTGCCATGCAAAACAAGCTGTCCATAAATAAATGATTCCCCTGCTTCACTCAGCAGAGAGAAAACTGCTCTGTCCCCTACTGCTGATAATCAAAATTCAAGTTTACTAGCTAAATAGCTCTTTGACTGACAGCTAGTTCTTTTCATATACAAAATTCTCAACAACAACATATAGGGGAGAGTTGTGCCTTGTCATCTCCCGAAACAGCAACCTTTCCAAATCCCCAATAAACACTTCTGAAGGTTTTCCTCCCTCTTCCTTTCCATGAGCAGCACCAGTTCCAATTTGGTCTAGCTGCACAACAAATGTTATTATATTCATCAAGGTGTTCAGATTAAAGCATAATAACTTAGCAGTACTGAGAGCAAAACTTAATTAGAAAAATATATTTATTAAACTTATACATATCAACTGCCACTCTCTCAATGATCAATATAAAATAAGCATTTAATGAACATCTGTGAAGAAGTGGTGAGACTTAAATTCTGGCACCAGTGTCCCTTCCAAGATAGCACTCTGCCATCCGCTTGAAGGAACAGTGTTGTTTCCTTGAGGCAGCTGACAGTTTCTGCTTAACCTACAATTTTTTCTACACAGTTCTAAAGAAATGATAGAAACATTTCAGTGATTTCTATTTTCCATAATAATGCAATTCTGCTACTTAGGGGATTTTCTTCAGTAAACATTGTCAGATGACCAGTGTTAAGATGAAGAGCTAAGCTACTATAAAGACCCTAACTTATGTCAAATTTGATTCTGCGATTATCTGTAATCTATGCTCACCTCCCTCTATGAAGTGAATTACACTGAATGGAAGGGATAATTCTAAAGGAGACAATACAACATAAAGCCTTATCCCACCATGAACTAAAGTAGCTGCCTTTTTTCAATTTAGTCAATGAGGCTTAGCACCAGAGAGAAAGAAAGAAAAACACTGAACACTTTCCAACAGTCTGCATAACACACACACTCTTTTTAGTGTTTCTATAAACCCAAACTATAAAATCCCATTTCTTTACAAGACAAAGGACAACAGCAACTTTGATTTTACAATAATTAAAGGTTGAATATCAAAAGATCGACTCTTAAAGATGACCTAAAAAGGAAAACAAATGGGGCCAGGCCCTTATTTCCCCTCTTTAAGATGCATAAAGGGAGGTCTACAAGATTCCCCCATCAAAGAAGTCCCCCCCCCCGCCCCCGGCTTATTATTTTGTCTACCATGTTCTTTTCCTGGAAGTTTATAGAGGACTGATAGAATGACTGAGATACCATTCAAATAACACATTGACTGAAGCAATTACTTTTATTCAAACTGTTCACAACTCTTTGAATTAAATAGACATTAAAAAACATACTAAAGCAGGGGAGCAAAAGTCACCTTCTTAAAGATGCAACCACCCTCCTTTGAATTAATATTCCAAATATGTAGAAAATAAAAAATAACCAGAACTTCCCACCCCCAGTAGAGTCAAATGATATTTTTCCCCTAAGAAATAACAGAGCAAACATTCTACTTTCTCCCTCCTTCCCTCTACCATCCACACCAATATACCTACTAAAAACAATTTCAGAACATAAACTGCAATCTAGCCACAATTCTGTCGCAAGATGAAGGAAATATATATACAGCTGGACTAGTTTTCTTTGTATATATGCATTAGCTTCCAATTACTAGGTTGAAGCAAACCATTATTGTTAACCCCACCTTCTTCTTGGCATACTTCAAACTTCTGGAATTAAAATGATTTCACAAAGTAACACACACACCAGTCACCCAGCAGCTAGTACACTAGTGTTTGCTAGCTTTAAAAAAAATTTACCTTCCAAGTCAACAGCCAATTGATTTCTTTGGTTTAAACTGGACATTTTCAATTTGGGATGTCACCCAAGGTGAGCACTGCGAACAGGTAATCATATTGGTGCTGCTATAGTTCTGGTTGACTTGCAGTTTCCATTATAATAAAGCCTTACTGTACATTCCCAGAGATTTTATAACTTTCCTGAGCCTTTAAAATTTACTCCCAAGTTAAAACCTGTCAACCAGAAGCAAATTTCCCCTGCTCCACCCAAACAAAGTGTATACACCAAAATAAGTATGTTGGTCTCAGAAGGTTTAAAGTTCTGCCTTTTTAAATATCAGGGATCAGACACCTTGTATAAACTGAGCTTATTGTACACACCATGGGCTCCTTGTATTCCTCCATTCTGCTCTCCCCTCACAAGCTCCCTGTGTCCCATTCTCCCATCCCACTGTATTTCAAAGACTCTCCGCAACTCCCCCAATCACCCACATACCAGTGGCTTGGTGTACTCCCCATTCAACTCTCCTCCCATACCAGGGACCCCCATTCTCCCACCCCCATAACAGAGACTGTGTGAACCCCATTCCCACTTCCCCCCATGCCATTCATTCCCCACACATACTGACATGCCAAAGGCTCTGTGTGCCCACCCCCTTCCTTCATACCAGGTTCCCCCATTCTCCCTCCCATGGCAGAAACTCTGTGTGTGCCCCCAATCCCCTCTTTCGAACCATGGCCCCCATTCCAGGGTTCCCCAATCACTCCCCATCAGGGGTTGTGTGCCCCAGTTGCCCTTCCCCCAAATCCAGGGGCTCTGTGTGCACTCCTATTCCCCCCATACCAGGGTCCCCCATTCTCTTCCCCATGATAGGGGCTCTGTGTGCCCTCCCATTACTCTCTCCACCCATTCCAAAGACCCTCTCCCTTCCCCCATAGTAGGGGTTCTGTGTGCCCTCCATTCCCTCCCCTGCCCCATGGTAAGGGTTCTATGTGAACTCATTACCTCCTTCCTGTTTCTACATTCTCCCCATGCCAGGGGCTCTGTCTGTCCCCCTCCCCAGGGGTTGTGTGTGCCCCATTCCCCCCACCATTATTCTACTTTCTGTCAGAGACCTAAGTCATTCAGGGTGTCAACATGTTAAACTCTATGGGCAAGATGAGCAGAGAGGAGCAAGGGAATTGTTATGCTAGCAGGTGTTAATGGATGCCCTCAACCAGTTGTCTGATCCACAGACAACCACAGCGCTGCTTCAGACTGTGGCTGTGCTAAAGAGCTGGCAGGGGCTTCCTGTGTTCTCCATTTTTCCCCCTTTCCCCAAAATCAATAGGATTCTTCCTGGAGGCAGTATTCAAAAGTTATCACATTACAGACAGACAAACAAATGCCACTGAGTTGACGGTAAGGCCTTTGCAAACTCAGCCAATAAAGACACTTAGAAGGTGCATTTTTGCACTCTTAACACTCAATATTTTAAAAACAAAATATGAGAAAATGATCAGTTCACAAACCAGTTTGATTGCATTTGGATATTTTGAAGTTTAAGGCACCAGTCTTACAAATGACTCAGCGTGAGCAGGCTCAAAGTGGGAGCAGAGATCCCTACCTAGAGTCTGCAGGATCACAGTCAAAATTAGAAAGGCAGCTATATTAAGCTTTAACTAGTTATGAAGAATGGCTACTGTACATACACATGCAACTATTTTCCATAAAGATTTTACTATGCATCTCACAACACAATCTTATTTTACACAATAAGATGTTGTCCCAGTCCATCAAGTACATAAGAATTTTTAATACATCCTAAACATCAGTTATCCAATGATTGACTGATTAAATAGGCCCATCACAGCACTGAAAGGACCATTCTATTATTTCAGACATTTATATATATATATATTCAGGCTTTCAGACTTGGTTGAAAACTTTTATAACATTTCATAAACTATTGTATGGTTTGTTTGTTTTCTGGGAGAGATTATTTCCTTTTTTTAAGCTGAGGAAAGGAAAATATTACAGGTACATAATATTGAATGACATTGTAGTAGATGGTGTGTGTGTGTGTGTGTGTGTGTGTGTGTGTGTGTGTGTGTGTGTGTGTGTGTGTGTGTGTGTGTGTGTGTGTGTGTGTGTGTGTAATAAAACACAACCTTAATTTTAATAGAAATGTTTATGTATTTTTAATTTCAATTAAAACTTTATTTAAACATTTTCCTACAGAGCTTGGAAGCCAAGCACAACAGTATTTTGCAAATACTGGTCAGTTTCACTTTCTTGTTCTCATGTATCGTTTCATTATCAAAGTGCTAAAGGGAGGGAAAGAACTGAGGAAGAGTAAGTCAGATGTTAAAAACAATTTCCTTTTCAATGATCTGATATTGTTATTAGTAACAGTGCAGAGAAAATATTTTCTATCAACATATTTGACCTGGGACCTCATATTTGGAAAAATGTGGGTGCTCACTATCTTTGATTTTCAGACCAATTAGTTTTATTTCAATACTGTCTCTTTTAAATTCAAGGAAATACATAAAAGACAAAAAATTAAAAGCTCTTATTATGTCTTTAAATGTACAACATAATCTCTCTCAGAAGTCCTGCCTAAGCAGGGATGTTTATAAGCTTAAAATTACATCTGTCCCACACAGAAAAATTGTCCCTACATTTATGTGTCACTTAAATAAGAAATTCAGTACCATGAAACTGAAGTTATGGAAAATGATATTTAAAACTAAAGAAATTACACTCATATCATTTTAATAATAAAGTGCAATGAGTTTAAATAAATAAAAATCTATTAAGACTCCAGAACATTAACGGAATAAATTGGTGGAATTAAAAACTCACAAATGAATACATTTTAAATTCAAGTATTTGAAAATCACCTCTTTTTCTACTGATCTGTCAGGGCCTGAATTCTGGGTTTTTAATAAAAGAGCTGATCACATTAGAATCAATTAATCATAAGCAAGCAAAAGCTGGATTCTTTATGCAGATCTAGTGGTATGTTATGACACCAGTACTTTCTCTCAGCAGAAACTCAGAACTGTGAACTCATGTTCTTCTAGGTAAACAAAAGAAAAAAGGAGTTTCAAATACTGTTCTAAAATGCATTTACATTGCAATTTTAAATCTACTTAAGTGTTCTGTTAATGCTTAGGCATCTAAAATGGTTTCTAGGCTAAGGCTCAGATTGTACAAACAGCTTACAAACATGTGCAACTTTACTCAACAAAACTAATCCTCCTGAACCAAGACTGAAACATGCTGTACATGTTAAATTATTTATCTGTGGACTAAAAAAAAAAAAAAAGGACTTTTAAGCCAACCATATTCCTCTTTAGCAGGCCTAGACAAAGGAGAAATATGTTTTTGTCTTCATTTGTAATCCCATGGAGAAACTACTAGACAGAAAGATACCGAGGTCTGTTCTACATGGCACAAATAGCAAAGGAGTATATTCTCACACAAAGAATGGAAAGATTGTGTGAAGGAATAAATTTGCCACGTATGAAACCAGAGAAGAGGGCACAGAAACAAGGTCCCTGAGAGGATGGTGCAAGACCAAGCAGAGTTTTGAAAATAATGGGCAGTCTCCTTTATTGCTTGTACTTTATGAAGCAGTTTGATTTGGTAGCCTTTTACACCCACTTTGCAGAGGTAAACAGCTACAAAAAGTGCAAGGCAGTGGAGAATTAGGCCCCAGGAGAGAGATTTTGAAACTGTAGATAGCAAAGTCCACAGACTCTGTAGCCATGGTTTCCAGTAGGAATATTTTTAATCCAAAAATATCATTGTAATGATTCTTATGTTTTTTAAAACATTGTCTTCAAATATCTGTAAAGTCTTGGAATGCATATAAGCAGAATTTCAAGTGTTACAGTCTTTGTGTGTGCCCATCTGACACATACACATCATTTGTGCATTTATACAGAAGAGAATTCAACTCCTTTGAAGTTACAAGGTAAGTAATTCTGATATCCGCATGAGAAGAGAAAATGATTTATCTTGTAATTCTGCGTCTCTGAAGTTATAATCTTGCAGGATTCTCACACCTGAATCTTGGCTCCGTAAACAGGCAGAACTTCCCCAAACGCTAAAGGGTTTTTTGTTTGTTTGTTTGTTTCTAAGTAGTAGTGGATGAGAGCATGGGTCATTCCACAACTAGCAGCTGCATGTCACTATACAGAGGCTAACAACCATCTTTGATGTCTGCAGTACTTTCTTCACCAACAGGTCCAAAATAGGATCTAGGACAAAAATAGGATCCAAAATAGGATCTAGGATCTAGGACAATGGTAACCCTATTGGATAGGAGTTCCTGGCCCAGGTTTCTCAGTCATAAGCCCTTCTAGTTTCTACCATAACCAACTCAGTCTGCCAATACAGCCAACTGTTTAAAAGAGTTATAGTAAAATCCGTTCCTCAAACAGAGTTGCTGTCATGGAACTCCTTTGTAGAAGAGATATACTTGGCATCAGAAGAGCCCCCAGGTCCCAACTAGGAATCATTGTCTCCCTGCTCCCACACAGTTAATTGATCATGGCACGCTGACACGGGAGCCTGGAGCATCAAATTTATGGCCAATGCTTCAGAATCTTGGGGTGCTGACATCGACTTTGATGTTCCCATGTGTTCAGATTGTGCTCACAGCTCCAACAATTCTAGATACATGTAAGTTTGCTGTGATTTTCCTCCCCTCAAAAAGCTCTTCTTTTCCTGCAAGGGTGGGTGAAAAAGTCCACTAAAAACCCCACAAAGGCTTTTATTAAATGAAACAGAAAATACTATGCGATTCACTTTATATGAATTATTCCTCAAACATAAAACAGGCACACATTGTCCAAAATGAGAAGTTTGCAATTCTGTAAACAAAACACAACTGACTCCCCAGTTGACTAATTAGTAATGCTTTCCAATTTTATATTTGCACTGAGATACAGGTATACTTTTACCAACCTCTCTGATTTTTCAGCACCTACCTTATTACAACAATTTGACCAAACCAATCCATGTGTACTAAATATCTGCTCGATTCATGCGGAACTGACTGGACAACTCTCTCGAAAATTGACAAAATTCTCAATCAAACTGAGCTGCCTTCTGTGATTTTAATTCCCACAATTTCCTATCATTTTAATGCAACAATTTGTGACAACTTCCTTCACAAAAATAAATCTGCGTTAAAAATCTAAATCTTCACTGTCAAGTGAGCAAGGAAAACAGGTTAACAATTCTTCAGCCTTACTTTTGCCTTTCCTTCTTGTTCTAGGCTCAACCTACACTACAACCTTTGTATATAGGATCACTAAAATTGTCAAGAAATGCAAAGGTCCTCTGCGTTGTATTTCATATTTTGTCCTTTGTGTAGTTCCAGGTTTTTTTTGTTAATTAATTCAAACTAGATTTTCACCAAGACCAGGACAGTGATGTCATCATCCTGTAAGTAATCACTCAAGTTCCTCCAAAACCTCCTTCAATGCTTTGTTAAGTTTAGTGTCTTTCTTTATGAAGCCCTTTGTAGCAGTTTCATAGAATGCACCCTGAACACTGTTAGAGACACTATTATCCTGAGATTGCTACAAACCTTTGTTGGAAAGCTAGGTAAATCATTCCCAGGTATATCTCAATCAGCCACGAGGCAGATGGTAGTTGTGAAAGAATTTTTTAACTTCTGCTGCATTAGGTTTCTTTGCAAGTTTTATGTAACATGCTGAACACCTACATGTCAGAAATTTAGACTGCCTGCACCAGATAAGTTCTCTCATCTTTTTCACTATATCTTCATTGTCTGAACTAATAGTAGAGACCTCCCTGTTATACTTGTCTCTGTATCTGTGGATGGCATCGTCATCCAAATGCACACAACATTCTTCAGTTTCTTTACAGAGACAGAATCAATGGCATTCCGCAGGAACACATTTTTTCTTTGCATGCATGCTTATAGCCAGTTATAGGATCATTTCTCATGTTTGACCAAACATCTTCATTAATGTTGATTCTTTCAGTCTTTCTTTAATTTTTCCTCTATTTCTTCATTTGCAGCATCTATTAATAGACCTCTAAGTTAAAATCTGCCACTCTAGACAGCTCTAACCCCAAGCCCTGGCACATAGTGGCTGAAGACAACTCAGGCTTATCTTTCAAGGACTTCTCCTTCAAGACCCTAAAATCTTTAGAGCTTTGAAGACTTTTGCTTGTCTCCTGCTATGGAGCTGAGATTCAGGAGTAAGATTCCTGCACCGATGGAATGTTTAGAGAAAAAGCACTTACCATGCACCTTTAACCATCTCACGTGAACTCTGCCCACTAATTCCCCCTGGGATTTAGTCTAATATTCCAAAACCTTTGGACAGCATCAAAACCACCACTTTAAAACAAAACAAAATAAAAAAATAAAAACAATCTCCCAGAGACGTTTCTTTCCCTTTCCTGCCTCCAAAGCAGAGCATACCCACACTCAAATTAGACCAGCACAACTCATAGGTTTTAAGTCCAGATACCTCACAACTCATCAGATTTTCAGAAGTGTATGGTATTTCTGAGTACCTCAAATTGTTGGTTGTTCAATCTGAGACATTATAAAGCGCCCCAATTTTCATAAAGTGCTGAGCACACACCCTCTGAAAATGCTGGCCGTATAATTTATTTTATATTATAGGTAAACATACGATCACTAGGCAGTCAATTTCAACAAGTATGACTGGGCTCCTCTTGCTTTAATATTCATGTCACAGAAGTAAAAATCCAGGCAGAAATGAAAATGTGGCATCTCGAGCCAAAGACAACTTACCACTCAGCTGGTAAGTTGGCAATTCAATTTACAAACCTGGATTCCTGCATTTTAATCCTTTGTAGAAAGGTGGTAATATATGAGCAATATGAAAAGAGCTGGATTCAGATCATTAGAGGTTCACAAGCCAAACACATGAAGCTCTGGAGGCTGTCCAAAACAAAATCATGCCTAGGTGGTGATGTCCATTCAATAAAAACTCAATGTCATAATTATCCTCTCACTTTTTCCCTGAAGAGTATTAGTAATCATAACTGTAATGTTGCTCAGCCAATTACATTAATGCTGTGAGAAGACAGATAGGGCCAGCAGCCAATCACTGTGCCAGGTCATTGCCTGTTGACAGATAATGTACAATTATCGAGCAATTAGTAAATGAAGTGAAAAATTCAAACACCCCTCTCTGAATAACATAGAATAATTCTTTAAAAATAAAAAATACGTTTTAATAACTTTGCTTTGGCTGTAGCTAAACAAAAAACTGAAGGCTCCTTTTTTCCACATCCCTTTCTAATGACAACTGGGTACCATTTATTAAACTGGCAAAATGCCTTGGCTGTATTAAGCTGGCAACAAAGTAAGGTGTTGGCCTCCTTTAAACCAAATCGCCTCTTACAAACAAGTAAACATCCATTTAAAAAAAATCTAATGAGGAAAAGGAAAAAGTCAGATGATGAAATGCTGCAACTCAACACACTAATATATCTGAAGTAGCTGAGAACTCATAAGAATAGTATATTTGAAGTTACAAACTAATTAGACACTTGTTGTGTATTCTATGCCAATGGGTAGATATTGGGATTAGATTGAAATAAATATATTTGCCTGGTAGATCATTATTTTCAGTCCTTTTCTATATTTAACAGAAAATAAAGTAAAAAAAATTCTGCAACTAGTTAGCTCCATGTAGAGACAAAACACTGTTTTCCATTCATTATCAAAAAGCCTTGTGCTTGCAATTGAGTATAGAATTCTCAGTCTGCAGTAACAACTCTAATCAGAAATCTAGCCGAAATTTGCCAACATGCTTTTTTGGATAACTTTAATCTATTTTCCCCTTCAGAAAACAACTACTGCATCTTCACTAATTTATAGTGAGAACGTGGGTAATTAATCCTCTTAAAAAGGGTGGGAAAGGAGCAGAAGAGGTCACCATCAACAGTGAAATCCAACTAGACTAGAGGAGATTGTTACATTTATATATCCTCTGATACAAAAAGAAGAAAAAAGCAACCTTTGACTTTAAAAAGAGAGACAAAGAGAGAAAAGAAATAAACCACAGAAAGCTTCGATAAAAATCAACTCTGATGCAAAGACATGACAGGCTCTCACACACTGAACAATATTGGTCTCGCTCCAATAAACTGGTACTGTGTTAGTGTAAGCTTGGAGTTTTTCTTCTTGTGGATGAGAAAACCTATTAGGGGCGGGGAGAAGGAGAGAGAAATGGGTACCTATGTGGGTTAAAAAAAACCCAAAACAAAATCCCCAAACCCAAAAAGATGTACAGAGCTAGGTGATAACCAAATTTTTTTTTGGCATTCAACATGTTCTCCTCCTAAAAGATATGTCTCTAGCATATTAAATAGCTTAGATATAGTGTGAAATTTAAGAAAACAAATTTATGTCATTATTTATTCATTTTTAAAATAGCCCCTTACCTTCATTCTGAAAGCGAAACACTTTGATTTGAGCATTTTCTTGTGGCCTGCACATTAAGCAGGATGGCAGAGGGGAAGAGGAGAGAAACGAAAGCAATACAGAAAAATCCTCCACCAACCTGTTGCTGTGGATACTGCATTCCTCCCAGGGCTCCCGAGGTCCGTCCCTGCATTCCCATCGGATATCGCTGAGGTCCTGGAGGGCCATATGACTGCCCCGGGTATGGACTGCTTTGCTGGGTCTGTGAATGAGGGTTATTGCCCATTCCATACAACTGAGGTCTCTTCATTACCATTGGATCCATTGGGCTGCCCTGTTATTAAACACAAGCAAAGATCTGCTTTAAACATACTGTAGGAAGAAATTAGAAACACCCCTTAGTATAGCACAGATTATACCTGCATTTATTCAGCACAGTGAACCTTTATTTTGAACACATCCAGCAACGATTCGACATACAAAAATGCAGTGAAGTATAGGGCTCTACAATCAGCATGTTCTAATTTTCCTATTAATTAGAAAAGAGTTTTGAAATATGGAAATGGGACTTAAAATCAGAGATATGACAAAAATATTTTGCACACGTAAGCAAAAAAAAGAAAAAAATGGCATTTACATTTTCTATTATCTCTGCAGGAGATTAAAAAAAAAAATCAATAAGCACACTAACATATATAATGATTAGCAATACTGTCTTTAAAGTATTCTTCCAGCTACACCAATTTTATTTACCTGTAAAGACACAGTCTTGGGCAAAAATTTTAGCCTGGAAAAGGTGGCTAGTTTTCAAATTCATAAAAGAGATGGTGGAAGAAAAAGAAAGTTTTGAAGGAGCATTAAGCATATGATATGTTACATTTCAGAGCCTTTGCATTGCAATCATGTGCATTAATCGGCTTCCAAATCATAATGTGAGTCATAAGCCACATTTCACATGAAAGTCAATTTGCTTCCTTGCCAGACCTCAGAAAATCCAGGACTGGAATGGTTTGGGGTTTTTTTTGGTTATTGTGTTGGTTTTTTGTTTTTGTTTTGTCAGGATGTACCATGCATCTCAAGAGTTTCACGACTGGTGTCAACCAGTGTGTGACACCTTACTGTCACCTTTTTAACTAGTGAGGACAACTGAATCAGATCAAGAGTATAAACTGTCAAGTACCATGCTCCTACAGTGCTGAGCTACAGCATCTATCCTCTACCTCTTAATTAATGTGCATTAATTCGAGGTACAGAAAAGTTACACTTAAAGAAAAAAAGCCTAACACAATATTAGCTTAATTAAAAGCAGGGTTTTCATAGAATCATACAAATTAGAAAAGGAAAAGACCTACTAGTTTATCCAGTTCATTTCCCTCTTAGTGCAGGACTTCTCTACAGTATATTTTCTAAAATTTTGCCCAATCTAGTTTTAAATGTCTCATGGGATGGGGCTTCTTTTTGGAGATTATTCCACAGCCTAGTAGGCTATGATACCAGTAAGTTTTTCCTGATATTCAATTTAAATTTTCTCTTTCTTAATTTCATCCCACTACTGCTACTTACACTTTTGTAATACACTAATTTTTATTTCTTTATGTTTACATCTGTCAAAAATATGTAGGGTATATCTCCTCCAAATTAGTCATTGCTTAGCCAACCGTATATATTTAGTTATTTTCATCTCTTTCCTTACAAATAAATCACTCAGACCCATAATTTTTATCATTGGCCTTCTGTAACATCCCACCTATTTGGCAGTATCTTTCTGATAATGACGTATCCAAAACTGAATGCAGTATTCCATGTGTGATCATACCACAGCTGTGTAGATGGGAACTGTTACTTCTTTGTGATATGCCTCTATGCATTTATTTCAAAAGTGCATTAGCCTTTCTTGCTACCATATTAAATTGAATGCTCATCTCTAATTTGTGATTCACTATTGCTCCTATATCAGTTTCACTGGGTTTCTCTTTGCTTTATATATCTGACATTTCGAATTATTTTTGCCAGATTATTAGCTTGCATTTGTTTTCAAATTGAGTGTCATTGGATAATTTTCTGTGCATATTTCATATGTCTCTAGGCCACTATGTATTATTACTATATTCTCACTATAGTGTTTGCAACGCTTTCCAATTTAGAATTATCTGTGAATTAATTAAATTGATGTTTCCTCCCCCTTCTAAAGCATTAAATAAGATGTTATATAAATCAGACTTAACAACACTCCCTGAGCTTCTTTCACTAGACACTTCCCTTACTCAAAACAATACCTATTACCCTTCATTTTAGGTTATTTCTTCCAGGTTTCAATCCACTTGACAATGTTCACATCCAAACCAATTTCAAGTGTAGCATTTCTGCTACATGGTATCAAAGATGGGGCTAAAAGTATAGGCTTCATAATTAGCAATTCCTACAGTTACAGTTAACTGACACTTTCCATTATAAGATCCTATTTTCAGTTCATAAAATAATAGAATCATAGGGTTAGAAGGGACCACAAGGGTCATCTAGTTTAACTCCCTTCCAAGATTTAGTGGTGTCTAAACCATCCAAGATGGATGGCTATCCAGCCTGCTTTTGAAGGTGCTTCCATAACTTCCCTAGGCCATTCTGTTCCATTGTCTGCTTATAACTTTCAACTAAACTGCTAATAACTTTGCCAAACCTTAACCATTTGGACTGAAACTTTCCAGGAGAGGCTCTACCTGAGGTTGAGGTTTTTTTTGTTTGTTTTTAATTTGGCAAAAACAGTTCACCCATTTCTCAGAATGAGGTTGGGGAAAAATACATTGGTTATGTTAATGTTAAAAATTCTTATAACTTTTTCACTGAGAAGCTTTAGCACCTCCATGCTTTGGAGCAGGAACTTGGAATTTGCTCGGAAAGTTATCCTAATGCCTTTTGCTCTTTCCATGAAAAATTGCCCAAATTTGGACAAGGGACTGGAAGCCAGGGATGGGGGGGAAACAGACAAGGAACCAGGGGGAAGGTAGGGTGTGTGTATGATGGAGGTGGAGAAGAAATGGACAAATAATGCCATACGACTGACTGAATAATGAGACTGAGACAAGAAGCTGAGGGGGAGGGGACAGAAGAGACAGGTCTCTTCACCATTCCTCTGCTGTCAGCAAATATCTGTGAACCCCACTGGCAAAGTGTGTGTCTCATCCACCTCTACTGGCTGGTCCACACAAGGATTACAACCTATTACTACTATCAGTTGCTCTGTAAGCTCAAGTGGCAGAGGAGCGTTCAGTGGCACTAAAAGTTTCAACACACTTGATGAACCTTGCGGGTGTCAATATGATTCCACAAGATGAAATTTCTGGGTTTTTTTCAATTTGCATTTTTAAAAACCGAGGAAGTAACATAAAAAAAAAAGCTAAAAGAATGTTAAGCTTGCAAAGTCAAATAATCAAAAGTTAAGAAATGCCAAAATTAAGGTTGTCTGTGAAACCTTATTTTGGCCCCCTTATACATAAGCATTCCAATACAGTCTTTAAATTACATAACATACTATTTTTTCCCATAGGACCCAGTCTCATTCATGGCACAGGATAGACCTGCTCTAAGGAGGAATCAAGGTTGTGTAGTGAATGAGGCTCTTGTATGTAGGACCTCTGCTTCCCTCATTTGTTGCAAAAGCCAGAAGGTTTGCAGTAAATGACGCAGGAGATTATAGGAAAAGAAAGGATGGTCTCATGGTTAAGGCAGCTGAATGCTACCCTGGAAAACCGGATGCTATCCCTGCCTCTGCCACAGAGTTCGTATGTGATGTCACTTAAATCGAACTCTTCCTAGGTGGTCACTAATTTTCTGGGTGCCTGATGTGAAATCCTGGGGTCTGGTTTGCAAAAGTACTAAGCACTCACTGCTACAACTGAAATCAATGAGCTGTGCTTTGAACACAAAGTGCTATATAAAGGTACGTGCTCAGAAAAAAATCAGGCCACAGGCATCTTAAATTGAACCCCCCAAATTAGTGGACACTTTTGACCTTAATCTCTCTATGCCTCAATTCCCCATTTAATACTGGGAATAACATCACCCCCTCATTGCACAGGTGTGTTGTGAAAATTAATTAATGTTTGTGAAGCACTTAGATACTATAGTGATATGTGCCATAGAAAAGCCCATGAGAAAATTAATTAATTAATAATAAAAACCTTGTTTCTGGCATTTTCTAACTTTTGAGTGCTTCACTTTGCAACCATAATACTCTTTTAATGTATTTTTGGATGTGTCCCCCTTCTTCCACTACTATAAAATAGCAAGTTTGTCAAGCAAGACTTGTTCATTTATAAACCTATATTCAAGGTTCCTTTATCCTTTTGGTGTTCAGGTATTTTTTCCTCTTAACATTTGTTCCATTAGTTTGCTAGAAGTTACAGCAACAGAATGACAATTACATGTATCACTCATTTTCTGAAGATCAGAGAAACTCTGCTCTTAGCCAGATTTCCCATACCAGTTCTCCAACACTTTTCAAAAGTCATTGCCAGCAATACCATAAATTTATCTAATTCTTTCAAATACTCAGGAACATATACTCTCAGAAACAGCTGATGTGTACATTTACACACTTTCCAAGTACTCACTTACCTTCCATCAAAAACTATTTTACAAAGCTTTAATTACTTCTTAATTGGCCAAAACTTATTTTATTTTATTATAAAAATAATAATTATAAATAAAAATAATATAATGTTTTAGTGTTTATTAATTTCATCTCACCTCCTTTAGTAATGGACCTAATTTCTCTCCAAGACTACTTTCCCCCTCAATACTTGGAATAAAAACCTTTTTACTGCTTTGGCTAGTTATTTGCTTATTCTGCTTGTCTACTGCCCACATTTTTTTTCTTGCAAGCCTTCACGGACTGTATTTTTCTTCAGTTTCCCCTATCCTCTTTTCAATTTCTAGTGTAGGTTCCTTTTAAATCTCAGATATTTATACAGCTCCTCATAACACCATATTGTACAATTCTTGTTCTTTGCATTCTTCTTTAGTGGTAGTGTAGTCTATAGCATCTTTATTATAATGTCCTTCTTACAGCAGTGTCAGATCACGTATTTGTACACATGACTTCCAGACTCGAACTGCAACAAGAGCGCATATAATAATAATCCCGACTACTACTCACCTTTGAGTGCTTTAAAAACACCCAGGGTGAAATCCTAGCCCACTGAAATCAACGGGAACTTTGTTGTTGACTTTAATGGGGCCAGAATATCATACACACCCATCTTTAGATTAACAGTCCAGGTACTTAAATAGAAAGAACGTGGAAAGTGCCCACTGCCTAAAAGGATTAACTGAGAGCTACTCTTCTGTGCCTGCTATTTCTCCAGGATGCTCAAATGCTAAACAAAGCATCAAATACAGCACAGACCCGTTTACACACGAATCCGCTTAAAGCGCGGTAGCGCCATGCCTCCCAGTGCTACCTATTTAACACACGAGACTCGTTAACACGCGGTACAGGAACTTGCTATGTAGCGCTACAGATTTGCTCACTAACTCACTGACATAGAAATCGACAGGAAGTGCAGAGCGGAAACGTGTTGTACGTCTTTACGTATCACCCACGCTTAGTCAATGTCACGCTAGAGAGATATATAATATATACAGTAGTACTGTAGTTATATAGTAATATATATACTACATTAGAAAATTTTAACCGTAGACCTAATATAATGGCAGAGAGCATGCGTCAGCGTTCCTACACTGTAGAAGAAAAGCTAGCTGCAATAGATCGAGTAAATAGCGGAGAAACCCAGGCCAAAGTTTCAAAAGATATTGGGATTGCCAAATCTACTCTCCGAGGATGGCTAAAAAACTAATCTAAACTGAATGTCTTTGTACAAAATATCGATTCTGCCGCGGGGCTTAAGGAAAAACGCATGCGCGCTATTCAGCAAAACCAACAATAGACAAAGCCATGCGCACGTGGTTTGCTCAGGAAAGGCTGAAAGGAATGCCGCTAAGTGGGCCAATTCTTCAAGCCCAAGTGACAGAATTTGGAAATTTAATGGGGGATCAATCATTCCAAGCCAGCAGGGGGTTTATAAGTCGTTTTAAAAAGCGTCATGGCATAGCGCAGGTATCGATTTCTGGAGAAAGCCAATCAGCCAATGAATCGGCCGCGAACACATTTCCCGCTGAATTCAAATCTATTTTACAAAATGAAGACTACCACGAAGAACTACTTTATAATTGTGATGAAACAGCTTTATTTGCAAAACTGCTACCTGATAAGACTTTAGCCTTTAATTACGAGACACAGAAAACAGCTGGATTTAAAAAGATACAAGATTGTGTGACTTCTTTTTTGTAGTAATAAGACGAGCAGTCATAAGCTTACCCCTCTTCTCATTGGCCGCTTTCATAACCCTCGCTGCTTTAATCACCTCAATAGAGCCAAACTGCCAGTAATATACGCTAACAGCAAAAATGCTTGGATGACGAGACACATTTTCGACGACTGGTTCCACAACAGCTTTGTTCCAGCTGTTCGTAAGTATCTGCGGTCGAAGAAACTCGAAGCCAAAGCACTTTTGCTACCTGACAATTGTCCAGCCCATCCTCCAGCTAAATCACTGGTATCGAACGATGGAAAAAATCGAGTACTATACCTACCATTCAATACAACATCAAAAATTCAACCTTTAGACCAGGGCATTATTCAGAATTTTAAAAACAATTATCGACAGGAGCTGATTTCAGCGATCGTGTCATGCACATCTTCAGGAATTTCCGAATTCCTGAAACAGTTAAACATGAAGAAAATTATTTATTTAGTTAAAAAAGCTTGGGACGGAGTAAAACAAAAGTCCGTTGAAAACTGCTGGATGAAGGCTCTCGGTTCTGTCTTTACTGTCCAGCAGTGGCACTGATTCAGAGCCAGACTTTGAAGGATTTTCAGAAGACGTCCTACAAACACACACGCAGACAAAAGAGGATAAAGGTAAACTTTTCTTTCAAATGATAAAAGATTTTAGTTTGGATACATCGCCAGAAATCATTACCGAGTGGCTGGAGATGGATGAACATTGCCCGACTTCAGAATTTCTGTCCGAGGAAGAAATATTAACGGGCTGTGAGGCTACATCGGACCGTGAAAGTGATGGCGAGAATTCTAATAACGCAGGCCTAAATGACAATGACGACGATGACGAGGATGTCGTTGAAAAGGTCAACATTTCACCCACAGAAGCCCTTAGTGTTGTAGAAACTGTTGTAAGATTTATGGAGGAGCAAAATGCAGAAAATATCGAAATCATTCATCTGCGGCGAATGACAGACTTCATAAGAAAGAAAAAAAATGCAAGCATGAAAGAGCAGAAAATAACGGCGTTTTTTTCTAAGTGAATCATAGACACTTTTTTCAGCATGGCCCTCTTAACCCGCGGTCCGTTAACACACAGTCGTGACGGCTTGACTCCCGACATCCGCGCGTAAATGGGTCTGTACTGTATGTACAAATTCAGCACATTTTCATGAGCAAAAGTGGTGCAATTTTACACTGCAACCCCTTATAAACTCTCAATTTCACCAGTATCACCACAGTCTTCCCAGTCATAAGGAAACCATACAAACAAAAGCAGACCCTTGCCCCACTACCCAAAATTGTGAAAAGATTAAATGTTACATTGACCTTCCCTCCCCCAATGTACCCAGAGTACTATTGGAGGTCCTTCCTCCATCACAGTTCCTGTGGAGTGTACTAAGGTAAGTTTTCAGCTCATGGTCAGTCTTGAACTACATGCTTGAACTACATTTCCTGGCATCCAATGATATGCCCTGCCTTTAGCCTCAAAACTTTCTCTCAAATACATGCAGAAAGAAGCTTAAGGCTATAGATGGCACTTGCCTGAAAATATAGTCTCATCTGTCAAAGCAGACCACTAGCCCATAAGATGTCACAAGATATCTCACAGAGGTGTTTTAAGACAGGTGAAGAGAAAGCACCTCCAAAAGGGAATGGTAGAATTCAGCAAGGATGGAATGAGGATCCCATACACAGATAAAAGTTCCTTTATTTTTACCCTAGTTTTCTTCACAAATGGGCAACAAAGCTTAGTAGGCTGCAACTCTGCATAGCTCTTACATCAGGCAAAGTGGTTCACTAGAAGAAAATCATGTTCACCTAAGATAAAACTGCTCTTCAGAGTGAAAAGGTGCAGCTTTTTACAAAAAAAAAAAAAAGTTGGTTTTGATGATTATGCCAGTAATGCAAATTTTAAGTGACTATGGCATTAGGTTCGTGCTGCCTCATATGTATCTATAACAAATCAACATGGGCTCAGTGCAATATATTCTGGAATATGTTTGCCCTCAAATTCTCACAAATTACCATACACACTAAGTTCACCACTGATCTGCTGCCACAACCTCTGCCTCTGTATTAAAAAGAACCTGTTTCTCCATTTGTAACAGTCTGAAGCTGCAAAACCTTACAGTGAAGATAGTTGACAATCAGCTACCAACATTCCAAGATAAGCAGGCATGAAGTTCCCAGCTCCAGCCCATGCTATGAGTTTTGAATGAAGTATTTATCACAAGAGATAATTACAACTACACCTCTACCTCGATATAACGCTGTCCTCGGGAGCCAAAAAATCTTACAACATTATAGGTGAAACCGCGTTATATCGAACTTGCTTTGATCCACCGGAGTGCGCAGCCCCGCCCTCCCTCCCCCCCGGAGCACTGCTTTACCGTGTTATATCTGAATTCGTGTTATATCGGGTCGCGTTATATCAGGATAGAGGTGTATTCACTACAATAAAATGACACAGGAGGCATAAAGAGGCAATTGAGGAAAAGATAACCCATCCCTAGATTATGGCTTAATCTCTGTTGAATATTATGAAGACTTCCCAGACAATGTATCTAAAGTGACAAAAAAGTGAGGAAGATATCAAAATATAAAAGGTGTGCATGTTTTAAATATCCATTAAAAAAACTATGTTGAAATTTAGAATGATATAGTTAAGCACTGAAAAGTCAAGATATTACAAAAAGTTTTCATGTACATCCTTAAAATCTGACATTGCATTATTAGACTATTAAAGAAGCAGGAAATCATCTGCTTTTTTATATATCATCATATCTTATTTAATCCCTTACTAAAAATTTTTTTAAAAGTACAAAAATCTCAGCTGCATAAGGAAACTTAGAGAGATGTCACTCAAAAGACAAAGGGCCAAATTCACCATGGGTATCAGTGAAGGCAAATCAGTGATATAACCAAAAGTATCTATTTTACCTGTCTTGCAACCTCTGCTTACTGCACGGTCCCAGCTGCAGAGGGCCACCCACAAATATTCTTCCTTGTTCAAAACAAAAAGAAAAACAGAAAAAAAACAGAAAAGGAAAAAATTGACACCCATCCCAACACACACACACCCGCCTCAACAAAAAACACTCTACTACCTCAAAAAAACAACAACCACCACCACCACCACCAATATATCATAGATTCAAAATACAAGACATTTGCTTATTTTTGGCTACATGCATTTTCCCCACCATTCTTCTAAAACCATTTAATATTACTTAAAAACTGGAGGGTTAGGGGTTCAACCATTTCCTAGCTATTATTTTGGAGGCGGGTAAAGCTATAATGCCTATTGAGAGAATAAATCACAACAAAAACAATGAAGAAAAGAAATCTGTTTTTAATGAACCACATATGAGTTGCATCTTCATGTTGTCACTGGAAGTGCAAGCAAAGGTTAAAACAACATTAAAAAGCAATTATATACATTTATCACACCCGATGGCCAAAAAAATCCTATGGGCTGAGACAGGTTCATGTGACAATACAGCTTAGCACTGCTACCCTTTGAGTTTTTTAGTTTTTTTGCTTCCAACAACTATTAACAATACTGAGTGAACTCCTGGCTCCATTGAAGACAATGAGCGTTTTACCATTGGCTTCAATGGGGCCAAGATTTCAAACTCAGAAACCTACGTCTTCCTGTCAGCATTTTTTCCCCATCACCCACCTAATCACCTCCAATTTTCATTCAGGAGGACCCAAAATTACATTCCTCAATTTATAACTGTATATTCATTTCCTCGACTAACACTGGTTTTCTTTGCTCCAAAGCATCTACCTTTGGGACTCAGATGTACCCATAAGTCTGCTCTGACAGCTGCCAATGTGCTCTTCAGTGATACAAAAGTACCTTCTGGTGAAGCAGAAACTAAGGTGATTCTGAGCCTCAACAGTGGCCAATGCTGTGGTTCAACCAGGAAAAGAAAACTAATTTACATAAACCCACAACTGTAAAAATTAAAAATTTCCAAAAAAGTACAGGTGTGAAAAATTTACATTTACACAACCTTCCTACCTTGAAAAATTAAAATTAAAGAAGTTAGTAAATCTGTCCCCTGCCTTACACACACCTAACCAGGTGAAGAGGAACCACAAGTGAGAAAAGCAGGTAGACAAAATAAAAATGCATCTATAATTCAGTGTGTCAGCAGAGAAAATGCACTTTCCGACCTTCCCACTCATCTTCTAAAGACCTACTCTCTCGGTTCAAGGCACTGAGACCCTCTTGAGTGGAAGCCAACTTAAACCCATTTATTTTTTCTGTGTTTGTACAACACCTAGCACAATGGTGCTCCTAGCCTCTAGGGTAATACAAACAGTAATGTTCAGTTCCTGGCCAGTGGCTCCCTAGGCTGGAGCTTGTGACCTCACCTTCCTCTCTGCTCCCAGCATATCCACATAAATGGGTTCATGGAAAGGATACTATAGCTGGGGAAGTGCCCTGGTTTAGCTTACACTCCTCTTTTTCCTAGCTGGTCTGGGGATGAGGCTCTCAGCTTCTGCAGCAAGTAAATGTCTTCTCCACTCCACAAGTCTGCTCTCTGCTCAGTATCTGGAACTGAGGGCTGGTCTACACTATGGGGGGGGGGAATCGATCTAAGTTACACAACTTCAGCTACGTCAATAACGTAACTGAAGTCGACATATATCTACATACCACAGTGTCTTCACTTTGGTGTGTTGACGGGAGACGCTCTCCCGTCGATTCCCCTTGTGCTTCTCGTTGAGGTGAAGTACTGGAGTCAATGCTAGAGTGATCGGCAGTCGATTTATCGCGTCTATACTAGACACGATAAATCGACCCCTGCTGGATCGATCGCTGCCCGTCAATCCAGACGGTAGTGTAGACAAGCCCTGAGAAGAAGAAGAATTCTTTCACCTACTTCTTCGTGAGGCTATACTAACATAAGTAATGGGAAGGAGGAACATTTACTAAGAGTGATAGCTGCCAGGCAGGAATCAAACAGCAGCCTAGCATAGCCTGAAAGGAGCTCATTCCCTCTAAAGAGAAGTCCCTGCAAGGAAGAAGTCGGGTAAGAGGAAGAGTGTATAAAATGTTGGTGATTAGCTAATGAGAGGTGCAGAAAAAAATACAGTATCACATTTTAAGGAGAATCTTGCTATAATAAAATGATATCCAAACAGATCTGGGGATATTTTCCCAGCTATTTGGTCTTGTTGGGGAAAACTTAATGGTTAATGTATTTTCACTGTGGGGGAAAAAACAGGCCTAGTTAAGGAAATGACAACATCAATACTGGGGAAAACAGCATACCCACAAAAAATTATGGTACTGCTATAGTAACTAGGTCATAAGCCTAAAGTTCATAGTTATCTGCAGATTTTTCTACTCTGAGTGTTATATATAGTTCTTTATTAACACACACAAAAAAGTATGCTGGTCATATATCCTCAGCATTTATGGCAAATTATTAATCAAGTCCCACCTGAAACAATTTGTTAAATTGATTTTAATCACTGGGCCTCTCATGTGAAGCTTTGTATAATCAGCATTTCATTTACAAAATTAATTGCCTGATTGATTCTCAAGAGGCAGTAGCTGTCATTACACTGCTGTCATAACTTTTGAGTAGGGGTGTCACAACATGGAATTCTGACAGTATGAAAGGCACTTCTATTTAAAAGTTGGGGGTGGGGGTGAAAATAAATACAGTGATTTCACAGAGATGCTCTTTGGTCTGAAAGAAAGTAAAAAACATTACTTGCCAGTTTTAGACTGACTCCCTGCCTTCCTCCCACTGAACTAA
Source organism: Emys orbicularis (assembly GCF_028017835.1). Lineage (NCBI taxonomy): Eukaryota > Metazoa > Chordata > Testudines > Emydidae > Emys > Emys orbicularis. The sequence continues at coordinate 121,257,449 of NC_088685.1, read as the reverse complement.
TGGACTAATCTACTCTTCAGCACTCCTTAGGGTATGTCTACACCCAGCCGCTAGTTCGGCGGCTGGGAATCGAAGTTCTGGGTTCGACTTATCGCGTCTTGTCTGGACGCGATAAGTCGAACCAGGAAGTGATCGCCGTCGACTGCGGTACTCCAGCTAGACGAGAGGAGTACCGCGGCGTCGACGGGGGAGCCTGCCTGCCGCGTGTGGACCGAGGTAAGTTCGAACTAAGGTACTTCGAACTTCAGCTACGTTATTCACGTAGCTGAAGTTGCGTACCTTAGTTCGAATTGGGGGGTAAGTGTAGACCAAGCCTTTCTCAGGAGCAATGTCCATGTAAGTCAATTATATAATGGTTTGTGACTGGGTATAATGGAGTTGTTGGTGGAGATAGGTGTTAATCAGGGGATAAGTAAGTACTAAGGTTGTTTGTGGAGTATAAGTTTCCTAACTTTCAAATGTACAGGGATTTTTGCATATATAATTTTCCTGACAAGGTTGTTTTAAATTAAACAAAGGATGCATATATAATTTACAACCCTACCATCACAAAATCCCCCTTGGCAGGGAATGGGGTTTAGAGATTTTGGGAAAGAAGATATTGGATGCTAGGACCAGGTCACCGAGCTAGGAGCTCAGGAAGGATGGAGGGAGGATCTCTGGTTTGGGGTCCCCGCCCACCCATATTTAAAAGAAAAATCATTGTTATATACTACAATAATGAGTTTAGGATTTTAAAAGCTACCTTCACAAACAAAAAATGATGGAAACTTTTTTTTAAAAAGGTAAAAATGTAAGTTTCCACTAAACCCTTTGGAGAACTTTTAAAGTCTTCTAGAAGCTGACCTATTTCTGAGGCAACTCCAAAAATAAGCTCCTCGACTTCTCAGAGTCCTATGCACTAGATCTCACCAACTGCTCTTGAATGAGACAAATTTGAATTTTCTAGGCCAGGCTGGTTTTGAGATTAGTGTGACAAAATATCATGGAGGTAATTTTCTGAATGCACCAAAACCCAGTGGAAAGTAATGGCGTGAATAGTGCCACCCAAATTCTAATTCTGACCAGCGACAGTCCGTCTCTCATTGCAGCCCTCCACCCTTGTCTGACTATCCTCTTGGTAGGTAGGCGCTCTCTCTCCCAAACTTTCCTACTGTGGCAGTCAGCACATGCTACTCCAACATGCACAGGATGCTGAGATCTATTTTCCTTCCTTGGCCTACTCCCCATCTTCTGAGCCTCAACTTTTTCAGGTGTTCCAGTGCATGATCAAAGAAGCAATAAGAGGAACCTCAGTAATAGGTAGGTTGCTGGTGTAAAGGTAGGGGGGGACACAGAGCTTCAGATAGCAGAAGAACCAGTAAATAACTTCCTTTTGCCCCTGCAGTAAGAGTGAAAACTGTTCAACAACTCAGGGCCCGAATGACAGAAGTGGTGGGCAGAGTTTCTGAACAACCCTTCTGCCATCCAGCCACAGTAAGACAATGGAGAAAACTGGAGATCCATTTAACACAGGGGTCTCAAACACACGGCCCGCAGGCCGAGCTATTTGCTGCGGCCCGCCAAGCTCCCCGCACCCACCTCCCGCCCAGCGTGCCGCGTCCCCACTCCTCTGCTTACCTCCAGGTGCTCCCCGCCGCCAAACAGCTGTTTGGCAGCGCTTAGCCCTTTCCAGGAGGGAGGAGGGAGGGGGAGGAGCGGGGAGCCGCACTCTCAGGGGAGGAGGCGGAGAAGAGGCGGGGCTGGGGCGGAGATTTGGGGAAGGGGTTGGAATGGGGCAGGAAGGGGGCGGAGTTGGGGTGGGGACTTTGAGGAAGGGGTTGGAATGGGGGTGGGAAGAGGTGGGGTGGGGCCTCATGGAAGGGGTGGAGCGGGGATGGGGACGGAGGCAGCAGGGGGGGGGTGTGTCAGTGATGCAGCCCTTGGGCCAATGTACTAGTCCTCATGTGGCCCTCGTGGTCATTTGAGTCTGAGATCCCTGATTTAACACATCCACAGTGAGAGAAGTAGTAGCATAGTGAGGTTTTATGGGGGAAGTGTAAAGCAGAGACCCATTCCACAACCTCCTGCCTCAAAGCAGGTGGTGAGTTCTGGTAATGTTTTCCCATTTTCAACCCTAATTTCATATTTTTTTCCATAATCCCCTATTATCTAAGAATGGCTTTGATTAAAAAAAACCTTTAGCCAGAGATAATATGCAAAATTCCTAAGTAATATTTTTAGGCTGATGGGTGATTTTGAAGGCAAACTCGGCCCTATAATGGAAACCCGTTACAACTTCAACTATGAAGAGCTACTGTCTCTTCACATTTATATATATATGAATTTTTCCCTCCCCCAAAGGATTTTGCATGTTATTTAACTTCCTCTAAAAAAGAAAAATTGGGGGGCTTAAGTAGTTTGATGGTCTAATTTTAAAATAGTAATTGCTGCCTTTCCTTGGTTCATATGTGGTCCAGGTCAAAAGTGATAGCACCTTTCACCAATTGTTGGCTGTTCCATGCGCTTTAATAATACATTGGTGGTGTCAGTATAGTTCCTAGTGAACAAATGATCATATCACTAAAACCTGTTGTCCCAATTAACAACCATATTAGCAGTCTCAGCTGAGAGACCATGGACCGAATGGGCATAGATAATGAATCTAAAGATAGGCCCACAAGAGCATTGTTTAAGCACAAGATATTGCTGACTGGGCTGTCCATGCTTTCCCTAACCTACAGATACGCTAACTCATTCTGTCAATGCTGGCACCTGTCATGACTATCAAACTAACTTTCTAAGACAAAGAACAAAAACATCAAAAGCAGATAAGTATCACACCAATATCACTGTGGTTTAAAGTGTTATAGACAGGAAGTGGATTTCTTCAACAGCCAAAACCAATACAGAATGACGAAGATTGGGTATGAGAGGAGATTTTTCAATATTAATTTCTCACATTTTAAAATGAAGTAATAAATCTGAAAGAATGGAAACACTGAGGAAGATCAAGTCTTTAAACTGTTTTAGAGCAGTGGTTCTCAAAGCCGGTCTGCCACTTGTTCAGGGAAAACCCCTGGTGGGCCAGGCCGGTTTGTTTACCTGCCGCGTCCGCAGGTTCGGCCGATCGTGGCTCCCACTGGCCGTGATTCGCCGCTCCAGGCCAATGGGGCTGCGGGAAGGGCGGCCAGCACATCCCTCGGCTCGTGCTGCTTCCCGCAGCCCCCATTGGCCTGGAGCGGCGAACCGCAGCCAGTGGGAGCCGCGATCGGCCGAACCTGCAGACACGGCAGGTAAACAAACCGGCCCGGCCCGCCAGGGGCTTTCCCTGAACAAGCGGCGGACCGGCTTTGAGAACCATTGTTTTAGAGAACACTGTGTGAGGAAACCTTGAATTTACACTCACACTTACAGAAAGCTACATCTACACCAGCTCTTTTATATAATGTAACTGATTCCCAAGTATCATTTTACAATTCTGATTAGGTTTTACTAAAATCTTGTTTATTAAATTGCTTTCTTTAGGCATGCATAGCTGCTAATTTGTTTCCAACTAAATCATGTATCATCTGAAAAGATTACATTGCAACAGTGAAACAACACACTTGGGATTACGCTTCATCTGGATTTTAGAATTAAAAGGACTAATATTATACAGTTGTAAATTTCCCTTTAAAAAGAAAGAGGGGTTATGTTTATCAGTATAGTTGTAAAGCAAAACAATTATGGTACCTTGTGTATATAACATACATACTCAAAGACACACATGGCAATACTTAAAACACCTAAAGCTTGGGGATTTTTTCATAGCTGTTCAAATCACAGTTTCTGCTGTACGCAACAAACAGACAAAAAAGGGGGGGGGGGAGAAGCAGAGATGGCTTACAGTTCATTGTACCAACAGTTGTGCTATTCAATGAAGTCCATGAAAAACCATGGAAGCAAAAATGCAAGATTATTTTGTCTCACTTAAAGAGATGTTTTCTGTATAATATTCAGAGATGCCACATTACAAAAAGACGTCTTTTTTAAAAGCCTATTTTCAGAGATTTGTCAAAGGTTTTACCCGTGACTCCCACTGACTTTAGCTAGTGACAAGACTTAAAACTCCATGTGTACAGCTCTGAGACAGTTACTCACAAGCCCCTTTGTTCAACAAATGCATGACTTCTGTGCAACTTCATTCTAAACGTTCTCAAATATACTATGATTGTTTTTAGTATCAAACAATTTAAGAAGTCATTCAGGATCAACATGCAAGATATTTATTTGAAGTATGCAAGAACAGAAAATATAATTTTTATTCCACTTTGCATCTTCCACCCTACTGAAATCAGTTTTAACAAAATAAATATGGAATCTCACAATGCCATTTTTTCAGGGTCTTTTATTCAGAATATATACCATTTTTAATTGCCTCTTTCTTGCTTTACTACTGTTGGGGGGGAAATAATTGCCCTTCATGCCTACCTCTGCTTATTTATCAACCCACAAAAGGACCCAAGCATGGGCCTGAGTTTTGAATCTGAATTTTTGCCCCTTTAATGGGAAAAATGGAATTTAAGAGGAAGATGACAGTTGGGAAGGAGATGGAACATTGGGACCGGCTGGTTCCGTGGCAGTTGAACAGGAGGAGGAGGAAGAGGAGCGCAGGAAAGGTACCGTCACAGCATCCATTGCAGCTAGAAGCCCATGAGGAGGAGGAGAGAGGCGGGGCAGAAGAGACGGTGGGAAACCAGGCAACATGTACGAGCAGGATCATGTCCGAGATAGTGGACATGACAGAGGTGAAGAGGTAACCAGCACTGTGAGGGGAGACCGACAGATGGGCAGAGGGACAGTCACCTGACTGGGTAAGCGCCCAGCTCCACATTACTGTGTCTGACTGCACTGAGGGTGGGAGGAGGGGGGCTGTACAAGGGTCTCCTCTATACCATTTCCCCCACTTATTTGACTCCACACCACCAGCCTGAGCAAGAGCCCCAAAGACACCCTGCCCCTACCTGCACCTGGCTTGACCAGGTAAGACCCACTCAGTCCAATTCACATCAGCTTGTGCTCAAGTCAGGGATGTATGCCTCCCTTGTTCCTCCTAAAACCAGACTCCTGCGTATGGTTCTGGGCAGTAATTAGTTTGGGTGAGATGTAAACAGGTTTGGGTCAATGCTACAAGTAATCAACACACCTGGAAACTACTTCATCAGGAAGTCTTCTTTCTACGTCTGCATAGTTATGTCTAGAAAACTATAGCTGCGACAGCCACTGCAGGAATCTCAGGAGATCGTGAGGAACAGAAGGGGAGACCAAATGTACAATAAGACAAAACTTATTACACTGCCACAGATTATTCCACTTACTGTCTGGGAGAGTGGGTTTCTTAAAGCATCTCTCCACCACAGAAAAGCTGTAATACCGATCAAGCATCTAGGAACAAGAATTATGATCCCATTCTATCACCTATCATTCTTAGGCTTCCTGCATTAAATATTGAAGTCCTATTGTGATAATATGATACCAAAATTCAGAGACACTTTTTATAACCCAGAAATTCTTTCAAAACAGCAAAATTACCATAGGCTTTTCTACATAGTGAAATTTACTGGCATAATTATACCAGTTTAACTCCCAGTATGGAAACTCTTATTTTGGTATAAAAGTGACTTTTTCTAGTTTAGCTTCTGTTGCTTTGGAAGCAGAATAAATTAACCTGGAAAAAGGTACTCACTCTGGAATAAGCGGGTCACCATGGGGAGTTAGAGCAATATAACTATAGCAGTATAATTATATCAGTATAGTTATGCTGGTAAATTTCCCCATGTAGACAAGCACTAGGTCACTAGTTCAAATAAAATTTCTAGCAAAACAAATGGACACCAAATTCCATTAAAAATACATAATCACATAAAACGCTTAGTTTATTTTTGATACACTTTCCATATTTTTGAACGATGAATTACTGAAAATTAGTCTTACTGTCTTCAAATATTTTTTCCTCCAAAGCCATCTCATACAGTATTAAATTATTCTTCTGGTTGCAACATCATAAACTAACACTTTGAGAACGGCTGTGATATCTCCCACACAGATTTAGTTCCTCATAGCATAAAGCAAGTGGTGAGAAACAAGGTATAATGAAGGAGAAAGGTGCCGTTTACACATTTATTTGTTAGGCTAACACCTTCTGAAGTACATTGCCAGCTAGTTTAAACAGTCAGTGCTGCAATAATTGAGTCTCCATCCTTTTGACAATTTGATTCACACCTCATTTGCTACCAAAGTTAAAATACTTCAGTCAACCTTGAGAAACCAATCCTTTTTACTCCCCACAGAGAAGATGTATACAGTATATTTTTAACAATTGTACCACTTGTTTGAGTTGAAGCTATAAACAGAGGTTCTTCAGAATTCTGCCCTCTCAAACAATGATGGTTATCTGGTAGCCAAAAAATATAAATTAACACCAAATAAAATTTGTCACCATTTAATACAGGTGCTCTAACAAGAAAGTAAACAGTAATTCTAGCTACATTATATACAAACATGGAAAGGCATAGACCTACTACCTTAACCATATCTGTGAAATATGTATAGTGAAATTATTAAAAAATAATGATACTTTAATTTTAGGATTTCTATTTGCAAACAATATAATTAAGTCTTACAATACAGCTGAAAGACAGGAAAGCATTATTATACCCATTTTGCAGATGGATAAATGCCTACCCCAAAGAGAATTTTTTTCCTTTTAGTGATATATTATGTGGTGTTGTGAAGAATTTTATCTTTAGGAAATACATTGTGTATATTAATTTTGTTATTTGGATTATATCTCGAATGCCCCTGAAAGTGGTTTGTTAGGGCCAATAAGAGTGGGCCAACAAACAGTGCATGAAGAGTGAGTGATGAATTACATAGCAAGTGATATGAAACCAATTTTTCTGTCACCATTTGCAAGTTTAAATCTTGCATTTGCATGTGCAAATCCAAAATTTTATGTACACAAATTCAGAAGTAAATTAATCAGAACCCTCAGCCCAGGGTTTTCAAAGCTACAGATATGCATCTTGTGGTGTTCTGCATTTTAAAAAACGAAAGTATGGTTATCACTGTTAAAAGGAAATTTTAAAAATTTAAAACAGGAGGAAAAAATAGTAGAAGATATGTTTGAGTGAATATTACAAAAAGGAGGGGAGAATTTTTTTTCCAGTTTCCTTGCAAGCTTGAAGAGTTATCTTCACCTATTTAAAAATAATCATAAATTTCAATGTTTTAATAAGATATTGTTGGAAGGAAGGTTGGCCTTGTGAACTGTGATTGAGATTTGGGTTCTCTTGCCAACTCTATCACGGACTTACAGCATGACCCTTGGATAAGTCATTTGGAGCCTGATTTTCAAAGGCACTGAGTACCTGCAAGTCCAGTGAAGCAAATGAGAGTTCTGGGGTGCTCAGGATCTTGCCCATTCTGTACCTTGCCTTCTCATCTGTTAAATGGGGATAACAACTCCCTTCCCCACAGCAGTGTTGAGAGGTTAGACCCATTCATGTTTGTAAAGTGCTTTTAGAGTCTTGGATGCAAGGAGCTATAGCAGTGCAAAGTATTATTATTGAGTGCCCAGATATTGTGTAAAATTAACATTTATCTGAACAAAACAAAAACCCATAAACACTGAAGAAGAGCTCCGTGTAGCACAGAAGCTTGTCTCTTTCAGCAACAGAAGTTGATCCAATGAAAGGTATTCATCCATCTTGTCCCACAAAAGCAGTCTTTCCTCTGGCAGATTCTAGCTTGACACGACACAAAGTGCACATATTTCAAATTAGTTTAATAGTATTTTGCTACTGTTCACAAATAAATATTCTACACTGGTTAGGGATGGAGGACATTCACTTGATTCAGCTCCTTCCTTGCTGACCTCCTGTCACTAAAAGGTTTACTACCATGAGCTCAATCTCTGAACCTTGGGAGTCAAAAAAAGCTGCCTGCTCTGTAAAAGAGATGTCTAGATCTTCTGCTGAATGTCTGAATAGTGAGCTAAAAAAATTCAAACACATTCAAGATTCCTTACATATTCCCAAGCATTGAATCTGAAAGTGACAGTCAACACATGCTACAGGCTGCTAGGTAGGGAATGACAGTTTGAGAAATTGAAAGGATTTAAAAAGATGTGAGGGATAGAGACAGCGTGGCAGGCATCAGAGAGGATGTGTATCCTAATTTCTGGAAAGAGAATTTTAGCTACGTTTTCCCACCTTTGGCACCTTGTTTGGGGGCAACTTTGCTAGTCTGTGGCAATGTCGCCTTGGCCTACAGATTTCAAGAAAAATTAAATGCCAAAATATAGAAACACCAAAAGGCTAGATTTCATTACGCCATGTATTTCAACAACAAGGACTGCTCCACTTTGCAGTCCCACTTCTACTCTTCCTCCTTTTCAGGAGGACTCCAATGAAGTGATGAAAATGATAAATACTAAATATGATGAAGGCACGTCACTTAATCACCAGAGTCCATAATTGTATTATTTACAACTAACAAAAGATAAGCGAGGTATGACTAGACACCTCATACCAAAAGGTGAGTAACCACTGTATCCAACAAATGTCTGTCCACTGAGCATTTTGAGATCAAAAGGGACTCCATAATATTTGGAAAGTCAAACGCATTACAAAAATAAAGCTTACTGGAAATACAACTCAAAGAAACTTGCTCTCAGCCATAACTGAAGAAGAAGAAAAAAATCAATGCTAGCACAAAATAAGAGGAGGAAGGGGGAAAGATACAGTATCCCCCTGAAAACAGAAATTAACATGGGCAATATTTTGATCACACTGTCTGATTTTAAGAGCAAGGCCAGATCCTGCAAGCAGTCCACTCAGCAGGAGAGAGATCCTAAAGATGACCAAAAAAACCTTCATTTTTCCCTGACATTAATCCAGCTATGTGAGCAAGACAGGAAGAGTTTGACTGTACTTGGAAAAAGCCTTTCCTGAAAGAGTAGGCAGGGAGAAGACAAAAAAAGAAAAGAGGTCAAGGTCTGTATTTTTTCCAAGTAAAAGACAGATTATCATCAAAAGGTAAAGGACACACCTTCAGGGACTGAGCTGAGGTATAACAATTGTTGCCCCCTATAAAGTACAAAAAAAAAAAAATGGTGGAATCTGAGGAAGATTAGGAAATACACCATGAGAAGAAACTGGCTTTGTAATTTTTCATTGTTATTTGACTCCTTAAGAGTTTCTGTTAAGTAAAGTTAGAATTACCTTTCTCATATAAGAGTACAATGGAAAAGTTTTGAGGCCTGGAAAGAAATTATGATTGTAAGCAGAAATTGGTTGTGGATGAATTATAAAGCTGGAACTGTTTTTATTTATTATTATTAATTATTATTATTATTATTTCCCTGGACATATGATGGGAAGTAAAATAAGCTTTAATATGCTCCATGCATTGTGATAACTTACTAGGGTCTCAAAGAAAAGTTAGAATGATGAAAAACAAACATTTTTGGACAGTTTGCTCCTCTTTCAGAGATCTGGGCAACTGTTATTTAGGGACCAGAGGGAAGAAAAGATATGATGTGAGGAGAAGCAGCTGACCTTGCTTAAGGTTCTGAATTCCAAATCTGATGTGGAGGATAAAGTGGAGAAGAAATCCAGGAGTCCTCTATGAAAAGAGTCTTAAATAACATTTAAAATGCCTAACTTTTGTGGGTATGTCCATGCACAGGAAGATAATACATAGCACATGGTGGGCACTATGGAAATCAGATAATAATGAAAATCTGCAGTAGTCTTTTCCTCTCCTCATTCCCAGTCTTTTCTTTACTTATTTCCAGACTCACTACCTTGCTTCCCTCCCCCCATCCTTTTCCTAATTTTCCTACATTAGATAAGGGAGCTCGGGTTTTCCCAGCTCTCCTTTTAAGGCAAATGTAGACAAGAGGTTTTTAATGACAGTCTGACATTTCTGGTAAAATGGAATGTCTCCCTCTCACGTCTACATCTATTTCTCCTTGCTTTTTGTTTCACTCTCCTCTTGTTTTTTATTTATTTCTTCTTCTCTCTCTATACCATTGTTTGTCTTCTCAAAGTCTTAATCCCACTCATACTTTCACAGATAATTACTTCTATAAAGTTTCTCTTCTCCATCACCACAGATAACTATTTGTATTGCACAACCTGTTGCACTACTACATCCTGAAGAACATTCAATTAATGCTTTGATCCCCACTCTGTCACAGCCAGTACAGGGCACAGAAGCAGCCCTAGAAGCCCAGACCTACCAACAGACTCATATAGGCTGAGACCATTTTCATTTTTAAAAACCTGCCACAATGAAATGTCCAGGACTATGGCTCCTGCTGTCTGAGGATTTTTCTGAAACGTAATTAAGACCACCCACCACTAGAAGTGGTTATATTGGGTTATGCAAGAGGCTAGGTAGTAAATGCCCCACTTCAAAAAAATAATTCTGTACCTCAGCCACTTTTGTGCTCCTGCTAGCACAGAACAGCATAGCCAAAGACAGGTCAGAGGCTGGAAGGGGTTCAGGGAAAAGTCACAAGCCATATTCTTCCTGAACATACAGCCTCATTAGCCCATCCTTGCCTAACTGCAATGGCAGAGGCCCAGGGCTGAGTAGGGGTGGTCACCTAACATAATCCATCACTGCAAAGACTGAGATCATGGAGTATGAGAAGGGACTCACCGTTCCCATTTATTTCAAGGGGGAGGGGAGAAGAAAGAAATGGGGTCAGAAATGCAGAGACATAAAATTAGAAGAGACAAGGGGGATGAAAAATAACTCTCAGAAGGGAGGAAAAACAGCACGACCTTGGGAAGGAAAGGAAAGAGACAGATAAAGACAATCAGCAAATTAAATCTCTCACTCCCTGGAAAGGGAAATATAATAGGAGAGAAGGCTTGAGCCAACCCAACCCAAAGCAAGGCTGGCAGACAGCAGTGTTCCTGGAAAATGCCAAAGAGGGGAATGGATACACCACCTTTTCTTGAACACACCAAATGATTTCTTCCCCCTATAAGTAAAGAGCTCTAGGTAAGAAGAATCTTCAGAGTCATGGAGCTGGATCAGTCACAGGGAACAGGAGAGTAGCTCATTAGTTTGGATATGATTCCAAACTTCTGAGCTCTTTGGGGCAGGGACTGTCTTCTTGTTACATGATTAGGCAACACCTAAAACAACGGGGTCTTGGTTCATGGCTGCAGTTCCTAGGTATTACTGCAGTACAAAAAATGGACATTTATCTAAACCTAAGATCGTCTGGGATCCTGAATTAAGATGTTTACCAAACAAATATTCTGATATTCACCAGAACTCACAAAAAACACTCCAAGAGAGAGGCCCTAGTGGCCCCCAGATCTTCGTTTATTTGGAGAATTGTCTCTGGACATTTATTTTAAATCCTGGCATCTATGCCAGTACTCTAGGAACTGCATGAAACCACTCCTACAACACGGACAGCCTCAGCAACAGATTGCTCTCTGTAGTGACCAACCCCTTCTCTTCAGAGGAAGTACTAAATTAAATTGGGAGATTTTCTTCTGAATTATTTGAAGTGTTTTCTTTTTCACTATGATTGGATTTCAATTACTGTAGTTGCTATTTATATTATTTATTATTGGTATTACTATAACACCTACAAGCCCTTGGACCAGAACCCCATCAGAATTTTTATTTTAAAGTCTGGTTATGGGCTTTATTAGCCAGGCAAAATAGGAGTATACTATTAAAAACACCACAAGGTAAATTTTTGTATAAAAATATTTCACTATATTTACATATTGCAGTAAAATATATTTGAGCTATATGTACAATCAGCCAAAATCCCAGAGATCTCTATTGTGCAATACTAGCTCTGGCTGATTAACAGAAATTTAATTTACACCATGCATGAGGCTGAGATCACAAATCATACAATACACATTAATTTCATGTTTTAAAGCAGAGAGAGAAAATGATTCTTAAGAGAAAGTGATTGCATACATACCTCTTCATTGGTAATAGACTATCCTGTTTTTTACATGTGGAAATTAATGCTTTTATAATTTAAAAATTAAAAGATCCTTTAAAAAAAAAATCTTTAAAATACTCAAATTTGCATGATTTTCTAACACTTAAAATCAGATTCTACACAGAATGTTAAAGGGGGGGGGCAAACTTCAAATTATTAATAGTAAAAGGTTATAAAAGAAAATCTTGTTAGGGGATGCAGCTAAGCAATATACAGTCAAGAATTATCACTCAAAATAAACAAAATATTCCCCAAACTTATCTCTTTACACTTGTTTTTCATAGCATCTAAATCAGCAGTTTATCTGTATCACTGAATTATTCCATTCTCTACAAGGTAAGAAAGCTGCTTGTCTGTATATACTGCCTCTGTGTGTTATCTATATGCATTCCATTTGAATCCAATTTCCTTGCATTACCTCTGCCCAGGTCAGGGATGAATGGCTGTCAAATTCCCTGAGGAATAAAAAGAAAAACCCTTTCTTCCTGAGGCAGCAAGTTTCAATTCACAGAGCACATGGCTAATCTACATATGTGAAGGTCATGGCACTTCAGTCAAAGAGGTTAAGAATGGAACAGTTCACGTAAGGGGCTGTCTTAAACATCTTGGCGTGGTGCCCAACAAGTGAAATTGTTGAAAAGCAATAGATAGCTTCTGGCAGCAGTGAGGGGGGAAATATTTTGATCATGTGATGCCATACAAACTAACTAGTTTGCTTCATATGTGAAACTTTTATGCACAGTACAAAATACCAAATTTGGAATCAACTCCAGATTCCAGCCTACTTTCTTTGGCTATATTACCTACTTGTGAAAAAATATGAACTGTATTTAGCATTATTTTAGGATACAAATTCCTGAAGCCAGGTTAAAAAAAAAAAAAACATATTAACAGTACATATAACAAACCTTTACAGCCAAGTGACTATTAACTATATATTACCGGAGGATTTCATGTCCACCAAACATAGGAAAGCAAGAAACTATTTATGCCACAGAAATCTACTGCATCTTTTCATTTATTAGCAGAACTATAAAATTAAATTAAATCTGGCAAGCAAAATTAATTTTTCATTGCTAGTACTCTACTAAAGTTTGCTCAACTCCAGTGCCAAATATATTTATTTTTCACAGGTTACGCAAAGTAATTTTGTATTTGAGACTGCCATAGAGGCAGAATTATTTATCTCCCCCATTCACGTTGAAAATAAATTTAAAAAAAAAAAACACCGTAAAAGGACCTATTATACTACCTATTTTTACTCAGGAGCTTTGCTTGGGTAAGGAGTAGCGAGTAGGATCAGAAAAACAGGAGAATTATTTTCTGCAAACAACCTTGATTGAAGGTAAAGTAAAGCCTCAGTACTTAGTATTTTATATAAACAAAGACGACTCAAATGTTCACAATACAAATTGTTACACATGAAATACAAAATTCCATCCATATTTCCATTTGAATCAAGGTTTCAAATAAAACCAGAAAATTCCTTAAACGCAACAAACCTCTTTATCTCTATTTTTAACCTTAAAAAAATACAATTTAGGTACTACAACTCAGTCTTGTTTTCAAAAGAAAATTTCAGAGCTGATGTTTCAGTACCTCACTTACAAATAAATTAGTCTGACAATCAACTAATAAATTGATTGTATGTCTAACAACTGGTCCCAGATCCTTTCCAAGAAAGGAAAGCGTCCAGTCCCCAACCCGTCTTCTTTCTCTTGTTGCAAAATATGACAACTGGCTGGTTGGATTAAGCTAATATACAACTGAATAATATTTTACATTTAAATAGCACCTTTTATTCAAGGAACTCAAAGCACTTCACAAAAGCATAAATATTATCTTTTTATACCTGGGGAAACTGAGGCACACTGATGTTAAACCAATTCTCCTAACACAGTCAGTGGAGAGTTGCAACAGAATTCAGGATTCCTGACTCCATCTCTATTTAATGCCATCTTTCTAAAGCTACACAACTTATTCAAAATGGCCAAATTCATTTCTCATGTAAATCAGCACTATTCCACTAACGTCAATGGGAATTGCACTGGTTTATGCCAACAATGAATTGGCTATAGCCACATGGGGACTGGAACTGTAATAACACAACCCCATGTTTTAAAATGGTGGTCGCTTGCAGGGTTTTTCTAACCTGATTTTCCTTATCTCCTCACACCAAGAGCCATATCAAAACTGTATTTAAAGGGTCTTTCTGCACAGACCAGTCTATAATTGTTATAACAATCCAATCCCCTCTGTCTCATAACATAATTCAGTCTTCTTTAAGATGGGACCAAATAGTGTTTTAGCTGTGTAATCAAAATGGGCTACTGCCCTGGACTTTACAGGGCAATTAGATTGATTCAACAACAATTATGTAATGGTTCTAATACTTACTATATAATAATACAAACCCCCAAAATGATAGATATGCTTATGCATTAAACGCAATTCAGACACAGTTCTCAGAAGAAAAAAAAATCCTGTACTTAATGATTAAGGGAAATGGACTACTACTCTACTAGGCAGAGACAGGGGGTGAAGAAGAAAAGGGCAGCAATTAATTTCTGCGCTCAAAACCCTGCTAACAAGTCCAGAAGCAAAAGTTTATCTGACCAGTAATGCCCAAATTAGAGAGAACGGAAAGTGGTAAATGGGTTGTATCCTTCTATAGACATTCAATCTTCCTTAACTAACAGCTGCTGCCAAAATCACTATGCTTTAAGTGCAAGCCGCTACAAACTCTGCACTGAATACAGGTCCCCTCGAATATTTGGGGAACCAAGAACTAAATTCATATCACAGATTAGACTTTCTGTACAGAAACTTAGTAGTAGCCACACCGCTGCTATTATCTCTGGGTTTGGTATTGGATAAAATAGCTGGCATTTCCAGAGCACAAAGATGCCAAACAAAGATTTAACAAGAATTTTAATGAAGATGTAAAGGTAAAACCCTTGTACACTGTCTCCCGGACAGTGACTCCGTGCAAGACGGGTTCACACTTTTCTAAACATCTGCAGATGACCAAGGATCTTTAAACAGAAGATATGAAGTTTGTTGGACGGAAAGGTGCCTAAGGTGCTGTGTTCCTGAGATAAGTGAAGCTGCCATGTGAAGGAGGCTGCTTAAAGAAGACATAATAACCACGATTAGTATATACAAAAAGCTGGCACCTCTAAAGTTAGAGTTGAAGGCAGAGGGGGGGGGAAAAAAGGAAAACTCATCTGTATCTCATCTTAAAAAATGAGATGGCTGTGGATGTAGTTAGGTGCTTCAAGATTTTCTTGTATATCCTCATTAAATAAAAACCTCCCTTTGAAAAGACATATATTGTCTGGGATATAAAGCTCTGTGTGTCAGGCTTTTCATCAAACTCCAAGTTACAGCACATGTAGCATCAATTAAAAGTGTGATTTTACTCTGAAAAGTAACTTGCAAGATGGCATTATGGGGTACTATGTACACTATCTCTCACTGATTTCTGAATCAAGTTTGTTCAGCTTACACTTTATTTACAATAAACTCTCCATGAACTATGAAAGATATTCAGGATTCTTTCCGCTTTTTACATCATTAGAAATGGAAGTTCTATAGTCCAAACTAAGCCCTCAGGATACACCGGTTCAACCCAAATTTCCTCAGATTTTGCCCTCAGTGACACCCGTACAAACGCTAAGGTTTTGCGCAGATATCAGTAAGGGCATAATCATAAAACTCTGCAAGACAGACAGCTGATGTACACACATTATTATTTAGAATTCAAGATGACTATACAGACATGAAGTCATTTTCTTTTCCTATTGCCCGAATAATGTCTGTGAAGACATACCACACTGAAGCTTGATACCCGCATTATTTTTAGATCAGTTTTCAAAATAAATTTGAAAACCACCAAGGTACATTGGCAATTTAAGTTTTAATTCATTTAGGGCCTCACCCAATCCTACCAAAAAAATTATTTAGTACTATGTAAATTCTCCCCCACCCCCTAATCTGAATATTGTAAACAATACAATGCTGAAACATATTCTGGCAAGTTAGCCTACCACATCTAAATACTACTGGGAGCTGAAATCCTCCAGCCTTGAGCATGCATGCACAGTGAGCGTAGTAATACTGCTTTACATATCCACAGAGAATCTTTAAAGCCTCCTGATAAATGGCACATTTTAAAAAGATATTCAAATGCAAGACTGTACCCATGTCCTAACAAGCTGAGGACAGTTATGTGGACTGAAGTATAAATAAAATACTGTCACTTAAAATATTACTGGTGAGAATTTCAGGATACCCATACTTGATTTTATATGCTTTGCAGGTACAATAGCAAAAGAAAGAAAAATATAACTTTAAATTATCATTCAAACTTATTTTAGTCTTTAGAATTAATCTAGTTTTAACTTACTTTTTTAAAAACATTGTGTTTCAAATGAGAATGTCAGGTAGCCTATGTTTGACCATCAACAGTCAGTCTAGTTGGCAATCTCAAAAAAATTAATTATATGCGCATCCAGGAATAAAAATACAGCAACAGTATAAACGTATTAGCTTTCCTTCCCACAGACTTGGATCAAAATGACAGAAACACATTAATTGACTATTCAGTTGTACAAGTCTAATGTGAAGGAGGAGGTAATAATATAGTATACTGGTATGCACCACTTTTATTTATCGTACCTCATACACAGAGTCCTGTTCTTCAATTTGCAAGCATAATGACCACTACAGAAACCAGTAAGTGAACACCAAACCACAAGTGTCAAATATATAATCACAGTACAAAAGAGATGCTACTAATTCACACTACTGCTCTCTGCTATTTCTAGATAGAGAATGTATAACAGCAAACTGTTTGCGAATAAACACACAGGCAGAAAGAAAGTCTATTCTCCCATTAATGTACTGAGAATCTATGCACCACACTGACAGTTGTCTAACAGCCCCCAGACACAGGGCCCAATCCTGCAGTCCCTACTCAGACAACACTCCCCTTTAAAGGCAATGCAACTGGCATACGAAGAGCTGCAGACTCAGGCCCATTCTGAGTTTATGGGAAAAATAATTCCCATAGAAAGAGAAACTATTAATTTTCAAACAAACAAATCAGCTGTTCCTCTGCATTGATTTTTTCCTAACAACTGGTAAATATCAAGTGCAACCCAGATAATACTGAAAAGGCCAAGTTCTCTCTCTCTCTCTCTCGATATATATATATATATATACACACACACACACACACATTTTTATATAGACATAGAGAGAGAAAGCGAGTGCAGAACTTTTATGTGTGTGTGTGTGTGTGTGTGTGTGTGTGTGTGTGTGTGTGGTGCGTCTCTCTCTCTCTCTCTCTCACACACCTGAAATTAAATTCAAAATATAGAATAAATAGGGTCATATGACTACAAATTTGAGTTATATTTTCAATAAACTGGTCAATAATTAAACAAATGGCTTATAAGATTTCATCACTCCCCCTTAACTGTGATACCATAGAACTTATTATTCATAACCAATTAATTTTGCATTAACAGTATCCAGTAGCTTTGAATATCTGTGCTTCTTCCCTTCTTCTGCAATGAGAGGCCTGTTCTTCAAGCTGCATGTCTCATCTCTGTTTCAGGCAAGTAGATTAAATGAAGCAGAAGCAAAATTTCCTTAAATGATTTAATAGGTTAGACAGGCGGACATTTCAGCTCGTAGTGGGAATCTATTGCCCTGGACACTAAGAAAAGTACCTTCCTATAGGCAATAATGTCCTCATCATGCCGCTTCAGGTATTGTAGCCCATTGTTCACAGAGCAATAGTTTATATATGTTTAGAGTCAAATCATCATTAGCATACTGACACTCTCACGTATTAGTAGTGTACACATATATGCAGCAAAGTATTACAAAAAAAAAAAATCAAAGAAACACTACACTCAAATGCTACAGGAAAGGTTCTATTTCTCACTTATTTAAAAAAATGTACAATTTCTACACCCACTGAAATAAGGTACCAATAGAATTAAAGATATATAAAAAGAAATAACTACCAGCAACTAAAATAATTATTTTCTACTCAGTATAATCTATTTTCCTTTAAAAAAAAAAAAAATTCAAACCAGCAAATTTTCTTTTACCATCAGGCCAGATGATACACACAGTAAAACTGTAATTAAAAAGGAACAAAAATATTTCTGATCAATGACTTCTCTTTATTACAAACATTATAGGAAACATCAAAGGACAGTACTTTGGTGCACTGTGTCTTATAAATCACAACCTACATGTATATCATATAATACCAAAACGAAACAAATAATGTGCAACTGTGGAACAAGACATAGACCCATAAATATAAAAAGTATTAACAAGGGTCATACTGAAGACATAATGAATTTAGTCTCAATTATGATTAAAAAAAATCTTGTACAATTTCTGCCATTAAAAAAAAAAAAAAAAAAAAAATCACACTCAGAAGTAAAATGTGCCTACATCTGTCCCAATACATTTTTACTAGCTTTTAAAGCTGTAAATTTTAAACTACCTATGTTTAAAAACAAGCTGACAATGCAAACCTTGTTTAATTAACTGTGAAAGGTTATGCATATGAAGCTTCATTATTTTATGGTTCCTTATGACCCTTTTACCAGTCCAAATTAAAAAAGGGGAAAAATTAACATTCATGAAATTCTTATTTCCCCATCTGAAATAGCAAGGGAAAAAACACAATAGAAAGTAAAACACTGCAGTAATGGTCTGTAGACAAAAGACAAACATTTTCAGTCTGTCCAAGGTTCACATTATTAAGGTCAGTCCATCATTCACTACAAAAACCAGTATCTGCTCTAGGACATGCTCATTTTTAAATTTCTTTTACAGTAAAATACAACAACTGACTAGTGTCGCAAAAAGCATACACCTGTACTTATTTCTATTAGTCCTAATTCTTAAAACCTATTAAAAGACTTCACAGTTATTAAAAACAAAATTTTGTGGAGGGAGAAGGAACCCCACAAAACTTGAATGCATTATCACTCCTTTTTAAACAGTTTACTTTCCTATGGAGAATTCAAGCATAAGCTCACTATGTATTTGTATACAAAAATAATTAGATTAAATATTATTCCTGATATATCTTTCCACCCAAACAATTCAAATGTAAAACAGATTTTTTTTAAGTATCTGGATTCATAACAGTGATATAAAAATCACTGATAGTTTGAATGGCTTCTTCTCCCTTTTTTATAATCTGCTATTATGTTCATATACAGGGTGCCACAAATAAATAAAAAACCCAACCTACAAACACAGGGCTATGACCACTGTAAATGTTAGACACCGAAATAAACTGAGAACGTAGGATGATCTTTAAATTAAGATTAAATCACAAAAATATCTAGTTTCCTTTCGTAACTAGCACATTTTTACATTAAAATATGTTTAGTAAGAGGCATAAAGGTTCAAATAAATACCACTTGAAATTACTGAATCCTCATCCAAGGCATGCTATTATATTTTTGTCTGCAAGTCTGATTTGCTATAAAAATAAAGGCATATTAAATCTAAAATCAACACCCAGAAAAACCATCACCTAACAGAATTAAAAAAATAAATAAGATGCCACTGGCTTTTCACTATACTGTTCACAAGCATAATTTTTGATGAGGCACATGAAACCTCCACTGTATAAATATGGTTGCTCATTGTTTCAGCTTCTTCTAACAATGTTTAACTTTTGCATCTGCGAGCGATACTGCTCAGTTATTATTTGTGGCAAGAATTTTTGTGACTGTACTGCTCAGCACTTCTATTTACATCAGCAGTGCTAAATGCCCAATGGTGAGAGAGGAGCCAATCAGATGGCAGATTAGATGTCAACTCAGAGGCAGCTGTCTGGAGACTATTACAGCCAGTTTACCTCCACAATTCAAATTCCAAACCTTGCAAAGGAGATCAAGTCACTCTTTAGGCTCAGACTGCTAGCAAGAAACGTGGAGTACAGACCATTTCCTAACCAGCCCCTATAACTTTGACGATGGCACACAAGCAATCTACATAAACATAATCCAACAATGATCTGATATCGATTTGTAATTTATTGGATTTAATTTATCAGGGACGTGTACATTAGTCAAAACAAGCAGAGCTCTCAATATCTGGATCTGTTTATTTAAATAAAGGAGTCTTCCAGTCTCTTCAGCAAAGTATGGATTATTTCAAAATAGGAATAATAATATTTGTGTATCATATTAACTTTAAACATAACACTTATTTACATCTCATTCTCGTTTGGATGTTTGGGGCAAGTATACAAGAAGAATGAGGTATCTAATGCACCTCAACGCCTATTAAATGAATCTTCATGATTATGGCACTCACACTTCAAATAGCAAAAGCAACCTGACTGCATTTTTGCTGGATTTCACCACAGTATCTTCATCGGCAAAACACTAATTTGCTAAAAGGGTATCAAAGTTATCTGCTCTGTCTACAAAAATTCTAACAGAGGGCAGTCAACATTATTTTCCAGAATCTGACAGTGTAGCTACAAAAGCAGCTCCTCCTCCCTCCTCACCCCAAACTGCTTTTCCTCGGGGCCTTGTATCTTCAAATCTCTATTTCAAACTGGAGGAAAACTTTATGCTGTTCAATTGTGTAACCGAATAGTGTCGTTTTGTACAGTGAAACCGTCTGTCGGATGCCTCCAATCTAATCAGTCGGACACTGTGCCTTACCAAACCCTGTTATGGAGGCAGCAAGTAGTTTAGATGGCCCGGGGGGGAAAGTAAATTGGAGAGAGACTAGGCTCTAGACCCACGTTTAAAATATACAGGGGGTGACCTTTGGGGGAGGAGGGGTTCTGGTGGTTACCTGGGTTCTGCTGATGGTCTGACCAGTGCTTCCAGGACTCATAGCTGGATGAGCTCTTTGTTGTGCTGCTGCCCAGGCTGGGTTTGCAGATCCATACTGGGAGCCCATGTCTTTGCCCATGCCCATGCCCGCTGCTGCCTGCTGGCTTCCTGGGGCTGCCGTTGCTGCCTGGGGTTGTGGCTGCTGCTGTGGTGGGGCACTGGGGTTGCTGTAATCAGGGTAGCTGCTGCCATAGCTCCTCATCATGGGGCTGGGGGAAGTGAGCAGCTGGTTCAAGGTAGGGGTGGCCCCGGACGGGTGCTGGTTCTGCCCGGAAAATCTCTGAAAGCCTCCAGCCCCAGAAGTCGCAGCAGCCTTGCCAAGGCTGGCCCCTCCACCTGGGCCCATCATCATGCTGCTGCCCTGCTGCCTGGGGGAGCTCAGCACCCCGTAGCCAGAGGACGAGCCCCCATAGCCGCCTCCTCCGGCTCCTGCTGCAGCCGCGGCGGCTGCCGCCGCCGCTCCCACTCCTCCTGCTGCGGCGCCGCCGGGCCGGCCGTAGCCGGGGTAGTGGTTGTACTGGCTGTTGGGGTAACCCTCGTGGGAGTTCTGCAGGGGGTCCATGCTGTTGGGGGCCGCCGTGGGGTGCATCAGCCCCATCCCGGGGCTTTGTTGTCCGCCATGTTGATCAAAGCAAGGCCCGGCTCGGCTCGCTGTAGCGCTGCTGGCAGGGGCAGGGTTGCCGTAATAGCTATTAAACTCCGAGACACCCACCGCGGAGGGGCCGCCGCCGCCTCCCCCACTCCCGCCGCCGCTGCTACTATTGCCGCTGCCGCTCCCAGCGCTTTGGGGCTGCTGCTGCTGCTGTCCGCCCAAAGGTCCCAGGCTGGGGTGATCGTAGCGGCCGCCGATCTGCTCGCCCATTTTGCTGGGCAGCTCTTCCTCCTCGCCCCCTTTATTCAGCATTTGCTGCGGCGGCGGCGGGGGCTCGGCCTGATTTCCCAAAACACTGTCTTTTCCTCCATGTTGCTGCTGCTCCATGTCTGCACTGGGCTGAGCAGCGCCGCCACCGCCGTTGTTGTTGTTGCTGCTGCCGCCGCCGAGGCTGTTGTTATTCTGCATCGGATGGTGCTGAGGCGGCGGCTGCTGCTGCTGGAATTGATTTAGTTGCTGCTGTAGTGCATGGTGGTGGTGGTGCTGGTGGTGGGCATGGTGGTGGTGGGCATGGTGATGAGGGTGGTGGGCATGGTGGTGGGGAGGTGCAGCAGGGTGATCGCCTCCAACGTTTTTCAGTTTGTGGTTGGGGAGCAGCCCCGTCTCCATGGCCGAGCCCGGGTTGGAGGAGGAGGAGGAGGAGGAAGAAGACGGTAACCCCGATGAGCTTCCACCTTCTTTCAGAGCCGACTCCGAAGAGGAGCTGCTGCTACTGCTGGTGTTAGCGTTGTTGTTGTTATTACCGGTGGCAGCAGCAGAAGTTGCATTATTGGCCATGTTCAGTTCATTATGGTGGTGCAGGAGATGGTGATCTACATTATTCAGGCTGCTGCTGTTAGTCCCATCTCCGACCCCCAGCATGGAGCCCGGTCCAGGTCCCCCGGTGGCTGCGGCTGCTGCTCCCCCCGAGCTGAGATCCTGGCTCAAGTTGCCCGGCAAACTCGGGGTTTTGCCCTTGTTGTTCTTCGCACCCGCCGGAGCCGCTGCTACTTGCGCGGCCATGATCATTGCAACATTGCCAGTCCGAACGAAAAAATCCAACACCCACCCTCAAAAATAAAATAAAATAAAAGCGATACGGGGGGGAGGGGCACAGAAAGGGAGCCGGGCAAAAAGAGAAACGGGGGAAAATAAACTTATTTGAATAAACAGTAACCCCTCCTGATCATTCAACACAAAAAAAATTATAAAAATTCCCCTCCCCAAGTCCGTGATTGAGATTAGAAACGGTAAGAATGCCTTACGGTCTGTGCCTGTTCCTGCTGTGTGATTTCATGTTGAAAGTTTTTTGTTCAGGTTTAAATGAAACTTTTTTTTTCTTTTCCTCTCTAACCCGGATATGGGTAAATACACGTCTGACTGAGCCTATCTGGCCCAGCATGGCATGAGAGAGAGAGCGAGCTCTAACAACTATTATCCACTTCTCTCTGATTACTCCTGTACACTTGGAAAACCCGGACTGGACTTCCCCCTCCTCTTCCTGCTCAGCTTTAGCGGTGGCACACTCAGGGAGTCAGAGAGAGACGCACATTACAACCTTCAACAGCCCCGAACCAGGGCAGCTGCTTCTGCTAATGCAAAAGGATGCACTCTCCCCTTTTGTATTTTTTGCCCGACAGGAATCGTAGTGGTTAGAGATGGAGAAAAACCTTTCAGTCACTCCCTTGCAAATCTAGTCTTCCATAGAGAATGGAATATTAAGCTGATGTGACAAATGATCTTAACCAAAAAGGCCAACTTTACATCACTGGGTCAAATTCAGCCCTGGTGTAATTCAACTGAAGTAAAAGTTGTTACATCAGGGATGAATTTGGCTTTTTGTATATGTCTTTTTGGGGTGAGGGCTGTAGACACTCATCAGGTCAGTTCAGTAGACAAAGAAAGAAAAGAAAAAATTGTTGGTAATAGATTTTATTGGACTAAAAAATAAATTGGTCAAACTTCCAAAATATATACTCTGTTCCTGAAGCCAGTATGCAACAGTCAAAAGATTTCTAATTTTATGACACTAAAATGTTCTGCCTCCAAATTGTTTTATGGAAAAATAAAAATACTTTTAAAAAATATGTAAGTGAAGTATTTTGAAAAATTTAACACAAAATTGTGCAGTAATGGCATTTTTGCAATAGTCTGTAGTGTCCAGCTGTCTCAACATTCTAATGATCATTTGTGCTAATGATGCTTTTAATGTAAGCATTACATATGGAGCTGTTTGGAACATGTTCTATGTATTTATATGCAGATCAAGAGGGCTCCCAAGGAAAATGAAACATTTTCAGTCCTATAATTGTGTCCCCAAACAACATTATTTTCTAGTATATCCAAGACACTCATGAAAATGTAGAAATATAAAATACAATATATGATAAAAGCAACTTTTACTCATGATGACTTACATTTATATAGTGGATTTCAGCAGCTATTGGTAGTTGATTTTTTTAAAATAATTGTCTTAATATAAGTAAGAACTTAGTCAGTGCAAATGTAATAGTCAAACACCACATTCAGCTAATAAAAGCAGTTGGAAGATAAAATATTATTCCATGGACACAAGCAAGATATTAATTATATTTAGGCAATTTAATAGGAATCTAAAATAGATTATTTGAAATTAATATTTTATTAAAATCTTTTAAATAGCAGCATTTTCAGATTTTCAGCTCACTAAATAGAAGACTTGTTAAGACTGACAGAACATAAAACATAGCATATCATGAATGATGTAGTAATGAGTAGGAAGATTTTTTTTGTATTTCCATTGGGAAAACATTAAAGAACAGACTCTTCATGACAGAATGTTGATAAATGTATGAACAATGTGAGCACACTGTCCACTGATTTTTTTCTGCATAGCAAAGTAAGAAAACATTAGGATTTTCCAGTATGAATCTCGTTTGTAAAAGTCTCAAAATTCTTCAACTACATGTTGATATTACTCCTATTTCAATTCTTTCTCTCTCTTTTTTTTTTTTTTTTGGACTCTGTGCAAGTGCAAAAATGCTATATAGTTAATAGAAACCAATAGAATAGAAAAAAATCAGTGAGTAATTCTAGTGGGGGGAATCAGGTGTGTACCCAAGGGTCATTACAGTCTGTAACAACAACAAATTGCAGTTCTATGCAAACTGCTAGCAAGAGGGTATATCATCTTTGTAGAAGAGAGAGTAACAGAACTATAAGATGAATTCATGCCAAATCATTCATCAGCTTTTGCCAAGAGAATACTACATCTTTGTAAGTGAGCCTTTTTGACATTTTCTCCTGGATTTTCTTCTTTTCTATATTCAAACACATACTAATTATACACATTAAACCACATAGGTTTATTTTTTTAAGGCTTTCATATGCAAATATAAATATAGATGTCTACTTGTGCATATTTATTTATATGTGTATTCTAAAATAAAATATAAAATCAATTACACATTTATGCTTTTAGGCATTTATATTGAAGCAGAAAAAAAAAATATATATATATATATATACAAATCTCATAAGATGTATTGACCGTAGCTCACTTGAGGATTTCAATACTTTCTGACTTATTTCACTAGTTCTTAACAGAAAAATAAGCCATGAAATTTAATGCAGATTTACTTTTAAAATATTTTTCCTGGGGAAAATGATAAACCTCAAAAAATGAAAAGTTTATACTACTCAGTCTTTTTCATTACATTTGTTTTAGCAACTCAGCTATAAGATTGGAATTAAGGCTGTAAAATAGAGGCCCTCAACACAATGAAATCAGTCTGCTTTAAAAGGCAACACATGCCAGTTTTTCCTCCCCAATGGCAGATGCCACACCCGAAAGCAGACAGAAGGCACTGCAGTCTGTGCAAGTGAAGCACAACACAAAGCAACTATGGTTCAGTTTTGTTTTTTAGATCACAAATAATGTTGAAATACCTTGTACCATCTTTGCTCAGATGATGAGTGGTAGTGTATGTTAAATTCAAATGATCCTTTCCAAAAGCTCTCTCTGTTGTACAAATTATAAATATATATGCATATAATGTAAAAAGCTGTAATTGTTATGTATAGTGTCAGTTACAAAATTATGAAATCTAATGTTTAATACCACAAATGCTTGATTTCAACTTTATATTTCAATTTAATTATTTTGTACAAATCTATATTAATTTAACACAGTGTCTCTTTCAAAAACTATTGCTCTATAACATGCTGGATGTTGATTTTTCTGATACATTTAAAACTCCTGTATTTGGGATCCATTTCCAGGATTAGCAATATAATTTTCTAAATTTATTGTTTATTACACTGACTATGACATCTATACAGATTCCCAAGACATCTCTGTATAGCTGGTCCAGTATGAAAGCCATACACATTTCACAGCACTAAGGCAGCCATCTTTTTGTTTGGTCAGAACAGTGGCTTTTGAATGTTATAAATGGTAACAGTAAACAGATATATAGCGTATACGCCAATATTTTGACAGTGCTAAGGTCTTATTACCATTAGAGAAAGTGGGGAAAACAACCATTCTATTTTGGGGTTCTATTTTTTTTTTTTTTTTGTAAGGGTTAAGACTCTATGGCCCAACTGGAGGTTCAAGACGTTGTTGTATCTGACCCAGCTAACCACGGTACGCTGCAAAATTATTTTACATAAAGTCCTGGTTTGGGTTTAACCATTTGTTTTTTTAAGTCCACTACACGTCTAGGTAATGCAATTCACAATTCACCGTATTTTTCCGTATTCTAGTTATTGTAGATTTGCAGTGATTTAAGGGTGGAAAAACATAAACAACCAAGGTTTAAAAATTCAGACTTATTAAATTATCACTTACTTCTTTCATTAGTTAAAGACCCTACCCAAATCATATTGAAATAAATGCAAGCCTTTCCATTGATTTCAGTAGGACATAGATCAGACCCTAAAAGAAAAAAAATATGAGTTAAAACACACACACACACAAGTACACAGTTAGCACAATGCTTTGGATTTAGCTTTATGTGAACTCAAGGTGGGGACTCTGTTGAAAGTCACAGAGCAAATGCAATGAGACATCACTAATTTTTATTACCTATATTGATTTTATATATTAGTAATTAATAGAATGCATGAACAACTACAATTGAGTAACAGCCAATATGCAATAATCTGTTCTTGTAAAGTACAATAATTTCATCCTATCTGATCGTAATAGATTTTAAAGTATACAGTGTTTACCAAAAGCTTGTAGCCTAATGTGTGAGAGTGACACATTCTGCCATTTGATTAAAATCCATTCTTCAGATGCCACTAATACTGGGCAGTTTAATCAATTTATTCTGTCTGTCTGTAACCAAAAGGACTTCAAAACATTACCATCTTCATTTCAAGAAAATCATTCATTATTTCATTAGGGAAATTTTACATGAACAATTGTTTTCCTGCAAGATTTAGATCCCAATTCAGTAAAACATTTAAACACGTGCTTAATTTTCTACACATGTGAATAATCCCATTGAAATCACCAAGATTATTCACTTGTTTAAAGTTAAGAGCCTGGTTAAGTGCTTTGCTGAACTGAGGCCTTTATAATGAACAGTTTTTGAGGCTCTGTACTTCGGTGGAACAGCATGAGCATTTTTTTTAAAACAAAACAATCTTACACTTTGCAATAGTATATAATAGTGAATATAGTTGGCTGCCAACTTCACTCATTCTGAAATCTATGAATACTTGATAGAACACCCCAAGAATTCTGTTTCCTGTGCCATTGTTTGGGAACAGCATTGTATTTCTTGGGAGTGTAAGAGAAGGCCATACATCCTGTCTTCAAAAGAACGGTAAGTCATGGTCATGTTAACTTAATCAGTGTTTTTTTTTTTGAAAGTGGAAAGTAGTTTCAGGTACTATATCAGCCCCCATACCCCTTGTCATTTGTTGTTTCCCATTTTCCTGTACTTAAAATTTCCTTTCTCCCCTTGTTGCTATGTGAAATCCAAACAAACAAAAAGGGGAAAAGATTGCAATTTCCTTAATGTAGCTTTAGGGGTCCACTCACACTGAGTCAATAGTAGGATCAGGGCCTGGCTGATATGCAGGGGAAAACAATTAAACTGACTATACATAAAGTGCTGTCAAATTCACAAAGAAACTGGGGGGGAAAATACTTTTCACTAATCCCTTTAAATTACAGTAAATTTGTAGATTATTTGTAACAACATAGGTCAAACCATTTCAGACAGAAGTTTTGTTTTTAAATTGGTGTTGCATAAAGGAGAAAATGTTGAGTTATAATGTTCATCAGATATAAAATCAAGGCCTTGTCTACACAGGGAAATTGAGCAGCATACCTATTGAGGAAAAAACTGTTCCAGAATAACAGTGGATTTTATTCCAGAATACTGTCCATATGGGGGAGTTATTCCAGAATGGCTAAATCATACCAGAATAACTATTTTGGTCAAAAGCAAAAGAGGGTCCTGTGGCACCTCTAAGACTAACAGAAGTATTGGGAGCATAAGCTTTCGTGGGTAAGAACCTCACTTCTTCAGATGCAAGTAATGGAAATCTCCAGAGGCAGGTATAAATCCGTATGGAGATAACGAGGTTAGTTCAATCAGGGAGGGTGAGGTGCTCTGCTAGCAGTTGAGGTGTGAACACCAAGGGAGGAGAAACTGCTTTTGTAGTTGGATAGCCATTCACAGTCTTTGTTTAATCCTGATCTGATGGTGTCAAATTTGCAAATGAACTGGAGCTCAGCAGTTTCTCTTTGGAGTCTGGTCCTGAAGTTTTTTTGCTGTAAGATGGCTGCTATTGTGTGGCCAGGGAGGTTGAAGTGTTCTCCTACAGGTTTTTGTATATTGCCATTCCTGATATCTGACTTGTGTCCATTTATCCTCTTGCGTAGTGACTGTGGACACAAGTCAGATATCAGGAATGGCAATATACAAAAACCTGTAGGAGAACACTTCAACCTCCCTGACCACACAATAGCAGATGTAAAGGTAGCCATCTTACAGCTGGAGATTTCCATTACTTGCATCTGAAGAAGTGAGGTTCTTACCCACGAAAGCTTATGCTCCCAATACTTCTGTTAGTCTTAAAGGTGCCACAGGACCCTCTGTTGCTTTTTACAGATTCAGACTAACACGGCTACCCCTCTGATACTATTTTGGTCAATTTCCCCCCATGTAGACAGGACCTGGTGGGGGATGGGAGAGGAGATTTAATTAAAATTGGACTAATTTGCAGAGTAAGGTATTACTCAATGTGATTAAGGGTGGCAGAGTTAGGCCACCACCTCCCAAAAAAACAGTGCTAATGCCATGGATTATCTTCACAAAAAACATTCTTATGTTGATTGTTTTCTTATTTTCCCTATATGTGATTATAGATTTTAGTTGTTGTTGTTGAAGATTTTATTACCATTTGCAGCTACCCTGTCTATTACAGGGTTTTTGATGCTGTAACTGTTGATGCATTAGCACTTGAATTTTCTTTATTTTTTTCTGGAGTTTACAATATGAATGTAAGAATTCACTCCAGGCTGAAAGTTGGCATGAAAGTTTTCACCCCAGTATTTTTAGTTTATAACATTTAAAAAAAAGCTTTTAAACAACTCTATGCTTTGAATGATAGTAACAAACTGGGTATAAACGTTATAGCACGTTACATCAGACAGGAAACAAAAACGGGGGGTATCTTGTCAGGATCATACTGTATGTTAATATTTTTAAGACTTAAAGAACTTTATACTTAGGTTAGAGCGTAAGGCTCAAATTCATGAAAGCATCCCTTTTTAGGAATGGCTCGTAAGCATGTCCTTACTGTAAACTCATGTAACCCTGATGTAAGGGGGTGCATTGGTAGAGGTGTATAGAATTCCCATCTCATCAGCCATACCAAGGTAAAGAGGGTAATTAACTAAAATTGGAAGCCAGGTAAGATTCAAGCCTATAAACATGTGAATGCCAAAAGATATCTAAATGCAAAGTTAAGATTGTGAATTTAAAGACAAAAATAAGGAAATAAAAAGTTAAAGTTCATATAGCAACATTTACTTACCCAAGTTGAACGTGGATTCATAGATTACAAAACCCAAAGGGACCATTTTGATCATTTTGTCTGACCTCCTGTATAACACAGGGGATAAAACTCCCCCAAAATAATTCTTAGAGTGTATCTTTTAGAAAAATCCAATCTTGAATTAAAAATGGTCAGTGTGTGTGATAACCAAACTACGTTCAGCCAAGAAAAAGAAAAGCAAATCTTACAATCTGTAATAAGACACTGTAGAGCAAACAGAACACAACTGTTCACCCCTGCAGGCTTAAGGCCTGATCCTAAACTCACTAGAGACAATTGAAAGACTCCGATTGACTTCAATGGTCATTGGATCAGGCCCTTTGTCAGAGAATAAACATCTTTCCCCTCTGTCATAAACTTGTTGGATCACCAGAGATTTCCAGGTCAAAGACATAGTTTTAATTCTTAATTAAACTGGTACAGTAATCTGTCATCAGATTTAATATTTCAAAATAACATAAGCAGCCTTGCTCTACATGATGGTTATGACCTGCTGTTTCATGGAGGATATTATTGTGACCTCCACACCTTGACTAAGAAATTTCTTCTGGTTGTAGCATATTCACATCTAAAGCCATGAATCTCTGTATTTAAATCTGAAACAAAGAAAAAAAATCTTAACTTTCACAAATTAGCTATTTTTTTTTGCTCTGGCTATATTTAGAACTATCCACACTCCTGAATATCTGTGGGAGTCACAATTATGGTGCTGCCTCAGATACCCTATTCTATTTATGGTAGGTACGTATATGGCCCACATTAGTGTAGTATCTGAGCACCACAGTCTTTATGTATTTATTCTCACAACCCTTCTGTAAGAAGTACTCTTATACCCCATTTTACACATAGGGAACTGAGGCACAGACAGACATGCCCAAGCTAACACAGGAAGCCTGTGATGGAGCAGGGAACTGAACCCAAATCCCAGTCTAGCACCCTAACCACCGGACAATCCTTCCTACTCTTATAGAGTAGCTGGGTTCTCTAAATGTGAAGTCCAATGGCTAGGTTGTGGCAGTTCTGTAAGTATGCGGGATGGGAAATCTAGATTGATTTTTTCCTCTCCCTTGTGCACTTATATAGGAAGCAGTCAAAATGTTGGGGTCTGCATTCTCTAAGTATTTGGGAAGAGGGGGCAGAGCTTAATGTGTCTGAAGACAATCCACACACCTGGTGGAGAAAACGTCTATGTCTATGTCATCTGTGCACCTACTAGTAGATGGAAGCTGGCACTAGCGAATAACGTGCTCCTAAAGGGTGCTGTAGTTATTGGTTAAGACTGTACTCTCCAAGGAGGCGTTCTGTCCGTCTCTGTCCTTGCAAACAGAATGCTTCAACCAACTACTATTCATCCCCTCTGTCACATCATGACTGCCTCTCAAAGCCATGATCAAATCTTTCTTGGAGAGGCAATACATTTCTCCATAAA
Source organism: Emys orbicularis (assembly GCF_028017835.1). NCBI lineage: Eukaryota > Metazoa > Chordata > Testudines > Emydidae > Emys > Emys orbicularis. The sequence goes on along the minus strand of NC_088685.1, from coordinate 121,226,412 downwards.
AGCATCCTCCATGATATTGGTCCCTTGCTTCAACACTTCTAAGAGCTTTTTAAATAGTGGAAGTGAATAATTTGATAACATGAGCACTTAAAACCTCAAGATTTTACTAATTTAGCACCTGCAAGTCTTTACTTATGTGAGTAATCTTTACTCCTATGAGTTGTCCCATTAAATTAATTGAGAGAACTTGAGTGGGAATAAGGTTTCCCAGGATCGGGTCCTTAGAATGGTTATTTTTTCTTATTTAAACTTAAAATGAATTTGATTTAAAAATTTAAATTACCAGGTTACTAATCCAGAATATCACCTAGTTATTTAAGAAAAAAACCAACAATGTACTGATCTGAACTAATAAATCTACCTGCTACAAAGTCATCAAAGAATTGGAAACTGACAAGACGCTTGCTTTGTTTTTAGCTTTGTTGCTGATCCCAAACAGTCCATTCCTAATATGGCTTTTAGGAAAATTGTGGGTTAACAGAAAATAAATTCTCAGATTGTCTCAATTGTTTTTTATCATGATATACTAAGACAGCCCTGGCTTTGATTTCTCCTTTTCAGTGGATCTATTCAATATTAAATATTTGCATATTTTCTGACCTATTTTGAATCTTACCATTACTGTCCCCATTCAGTAGCTTGTCCTTGTTAGTAGATTTATTATTAACTTTATTTGGGCAGGAAAGGGAAGCCAGCTATAATTAAAATTGCTACATAAACCTCTCAAGTAAGGTGGTCGCTCTGACAGTATGATAGATTTGTGTATCTGTTAAGTAAGGAGAATAGGTGTTCCAGTTAGACTTTGAATATAGATGGTGATGGGTTGATTGGTGTGGAAAACCTTCAACAGCTTCTTTGGACCAGACTGAATCTAATATCCAACCCACAGCTGTGACACTTGCTCTGTGGAAAGGTATGTGTCAAGTTAACAGTAATCTGTTTCCTTTCACATGTATTTGGTACAATGTGCATTTTACTGTGGCTCTCTTGAAGGACTGGAATAACAGAATTGAGATCAGTTCATTAAAAACAAATACACGTTTCTCTCAGAAGTACAACAAAAGTGGAACATGCTAGACTTCCCTTTGTTTCTTTACTTCCAGTTCAGGAATTCCATTACTTAATCTGATGTTAAGTCTACTTGTATTAGAGAACCCTATTTATTTGAGCAAATTTTATTCCTTAGCAATGAATTGCAGAACATTGTGTGGTGATTGTATGAAGCCATTGCTTTCTCTTTATTGCCCACTAAAGAAACATTTATGATTAAATGGGAAAGAGAACTATCTCATTCTCTTGAGCTGGAGGTATTGGACTCAATAATGTCCTTCATATGTGTATGTTCTATTTCAACCAACCTGCTAGAATTGCAATATCAAATTGTAAATCAATGGCACCAAACAACTGTGAAACTGAGTAAGATTGCAAGCCATTTCTCAGACAGATTTTGGAGACTGCTCTCAGCAAAGAACGCTTTTACATGTACTCCAGTCCCTGTCCTAAATTATCCCAATAAAAGTCACTTGTTATACATCATATTGCGAAAAGTACTGGCTTCCTGATGTTAAGTACTCTGGAATATTGTACATAGGGACACTTGGACACTGAGGTATAAACATATAGACAACTGAATGTTACTACAGTCTTGTTACTGGGTGTTCACACAGTTATTTGCAGAAGCTGGAAAATTCTTTTTTCATCGTGGAATGGGTCTGGCAAGCCTGGAACCTTATAGATCTGTTTAAATCTGCTCAGCTGTGGAAATGTGTGTATTGTATTTGCATATACGATGTGTTCTTTTGCTGATTACATTAGTAAAAGGAGGAGTATGTAAACTGAACCACTCAGCAGTGCTTTAAGGACTGGAATAGAAAGGGTTTTTTGTTTTGTTTTTTCCCTCCCAATAGTTTTTGTTTTCTTTGTGGCTTCTTTTTTTAAGGCTACTTCTCTCACCCCTCTTGTCAACTTTAGTAAAATGGATTTAATGTGAAGTATAAGTCATTGTGCTTGCCTGCATAAAAACAATAACAACTCTCATTTGCTGTATCTTGCAATAAGTTTATCAAGATTGAAATATATTAAATGTCCCAAAATTTCAGTTAACGTTGACCATTGGCGCCTTGTGCCCTTCCAGACTGTGGAGAGTGATTAAACTTTAATTTCTGAAAATGAGGAAATACAAAGGTAAGATATACACTACTTCCGCAGAACAACCTTAACTGTTGGTTAACCCCTTCCTCTCTCAAAGCTGGTAAAAACATTGGGAATGGTTTACTAAGAGTGATGCAACAGTCAACAAACTAGCAAGCGAAGTGGTGGATTTTGCATCTCTTCATGTCTTTTAATCAAGACTGGATGTTCTTACTGGAAGATGCTTTAGTCAGTCACAAGTTATTGAGCTCAATACAGGAGTAACTGGATGATTTTTTTGGCCTGTGTTATACATCTAATTGAATCTTCTGACCTTCAGTTCTAAGAACCTACAATAAGTAGCTATGAGGAAGGACTAATACACCTGTTCGTGTGTGTGTTCCACAGATTTGTATACCAGCAGTTATATGCATGCATTCCAGCTGCATTCACGGTGTGAGGTGTAGATGTATTGAAGAGTGGAGGAATAAGGTGAAGCAGCTTGGCAGGGCTGTGACTGTATGATATGAAGAGAGGTGTATGTGTACCTTTTTGCAAGCTGTGTCAGTAAAAGTTCACAAGGGATCTCAAAACACCCTGGCCCCCACCTGGGCTCAGCAGATACAGGAAGCATGCCCCCTTCCCCAGGGTTTACTCCTGTCCCCACCACAGATATTCATGGTGTGGGGGTGTCTATGTCAGTCACTGCCTCTCCCCTGTGTCGGGAGTCTCTGGATGGGTCTTCCTATGTCCCTGCAATAGGCATTGGGGTTGTGCTGTGGCCAGTGGGAGAGGAGTGGTGCAGATCCTGTCTGTCTGCCCTGCGGTTACTGTAGTAGGGCTGGGTTAGGTGCTCTGAGTTGGTGCAAGGAGTGCAATGAGAGGTGCACTGCTCATCCACCATAAATTGGGGCCCATCCAAATTTCCATTCCTCGCTATGCCACTGCTTCAAATAGGAGGGGAAATATGGGGTTGACCCCTAATACTCCCCATCCTGCCTGCAACCCCCCAAGTTTCCCCTCCCACTCCCCCTAAACTCCATCCCCTCCAAGCCACCCAATCCCTAGCCCCTTAATCTCTTCCCTTACCACCCATCCCCATTTATACTCCTCTCCTAACACCTCCTCCTCTCACCATTGCCCCAATCCCTCTCCCCCACTCCTCCGATCCCTCTGCCCCAGTCACTTCTCCCCTCCCTGCATACTACCAATCCCATGTATTATTCTTACCCTACCTGATATTCCCCCTCACTACTCCAACAGCCCCATATTTCCTAGCTCGGCACTGAAAAAGTTATAAGAACCTGAAAATGTTATGAGCAGTTCACGTTAGGAGGGCTGGGTATCAGTAATCTCTTGACCAAATGATTGCTTTTCTTTGATCATGCTCAGATCCATTGTGCATTATTACATCCTAACTGCTTAATAGAGTACTTCTTCTTTCCTCTATTTAATTAACACTGATTTCCTTGACAATACTTATTAAGTAAAATCAGAGTTTGCATGTGGGGTTTAGAGAACTTTAAAATATTGCTCTTAAACCAGAAATTTTGGTCTCCAGGCAAAACTGCAAAAGGGAGATCCTGGAGAATGAAGGCAGGAAGAAACAAATGTGCACAAGACTCTGAAAACAAGGGTAGGGCTCAAAAGCCCTATGCATGGCTGCAGCTGATGTTCAATGACTACAGCAGGTCACTTTGAGCCACCAGTTACTGTGACAACAGAGTGCCTGAAAACACTCTTACTTTAACAAGTCCCTAGTCTTGCTGCATATGCATATTTCACTTTTGAGGTGCATCAGTTTGGCATGTGCCAACCTGAACTTAGAAACGTTACTCCTAATAACTTTTTCAGTATTGTTTCCCCACATGGCAGTGGGTGCTATCACTAGCAGAGATAAATCCTGAGCAACTGAGATCAGTCTGGGGAGGTTCCGAGCCTAATGTGAGTCCCAGGTGCATGCAAAAAAAGTTGAAAGAATGAAATAATTTTGTAAAATGCTGGGTTTGTTATGGGGGGTTATATCTCAGGAACCCCTCTGCTCAAGTGACCCCAAATTTGGACCACTGACACTACCCAGCACCCCCAAGAGGCACAGCAAATATCAAGACAATCCAAGTCAGCATATGGACTCTAAAGTACTTAAAACAATCCATCTTTAAACAGAAAATAATGCTCTACCTTAACTATAGCAGTTCTGATGCTGTTACAACTATAAATGTTTTACAAGAATACAAAAACACAATTTAAAAAAATATAACAATGGCTGAGGCAATTAATTTTAATATAGCTGATAGTTCTGTAGTAAATTGTCTCAACAAAAATGTCATAAGGAATTTAGCACATAGACTTTGAGGGCATGCACAGCACAGAATCCAAACTGACATAATATATTTAACATAGGCAAAAGTATTTATATGTAATCTGGAGTTTAGTGGGTAAATAAACATGCACTTTTAAATTAGTTCAATATAGTATAATACAAAAGTACGGAATGTGGTGCTTTTCATAAGCAAAGAACGTTTTATGAAACCAATAAATTAACTGTAACAGTTGCGACAATCACAATTGTAAAAGTTTATGGTGCACTTGACTTCTGTACATTTATATCCTGTCAAGTGCCATCTAGTGGCTGAATAATCTAATTGCTCTAATAGCACCTTGTGTTCAGATGAAGTAATTACTGAAGAGCATGCTGGGAGTAACAGCCATGTCATGAAGCTCAGAGTGTGAGAAACAGGAAAAAGAAGTTCTGTGTGTACAATCTGTCTCAGTTTGTTTCTGTCTGTGATTTATTCACACTTTACACAACCATCATCCTGCTCCAGTTGAAAGAAATGTAATAAACCATTGATACTAAATTAGTGCTGTTTTTCTTCATACGCTTAGTACATTTGGCCTGATCCTTAGACGTTGCAGATCAGTTTGTTCCATTGAAATCAATGAACTCATGCTGATTTACACCAGCTGAGGATGTGGTCCCATTATTTTTCCATGGTTTTAAATACCTTTTCCCCATACCAACAGTTGTCTACCATTCTGCTCTCAATACATATTTTTCTAAAAGATATGAAATTTAAGTTAGATACCATGAGACTCTGCAAATCTGTTATCTGTAGAGATATAGATATTCCATCCAATGCAGATATTCATCTATTGTATGTGAAGTCAGTACTAAATCCATCTAGTGCTTGAACCTAAGCCTCATGTAAAGATAGCTGAACATTCAAAATGAGGGACATTCCAGGAATTAAAGAGATCAGAAAGATTCTAGATATAAGCTTGCACCAATAACTATTTACGATAATCCTTCACTGCCTAATATGCTGAGAAATGTAACTACTTTCTTGAGTTTGCATTAAACTCCTGATTGCATTTCTTGGAAAAATCATTTAATAAGTTCAAGCTTTTTTTTCACTGTATAGAAGAAACAAAAGAAGAGCCACCTGAAAGAAGGCTTACATTTTATAATTCCACCTTCACAAGTGCCTTTCTTTAAGAGCTGGAGAAAAAACATCTTCCACATATTGATTCCTCTTATATATACATTAAAAACACAGACTTATAACCCATTCTGTAGTTCATACAACACCGGGAATTACCATATTGCTGATAAATGGTGTACGGTGAATGCATCTTTGATATGGTATGCAGTGTCTGAAACAAAAACAACTCCCATATTTTCCTCTGTATCAGAAGCTTCTGTTTGAAGGCAACTGTAATTGGAGGAGAGACAGGCAAAAGAACCATTTAAAACTAGCATTCTAGTTCACCTTCTATCAATTCATGTGGAAAAATACCAATACCTAGCTGAAGACTTGATGTCTTCCTATTGCAAATAAACACTGAGACAACCAAGAAGGGATCTTTTAATAAACTTGGTGGAACAGGAAGGAAAATGGCTTTTTTCTCTAATAATAGGAAGTACAGTTTCCCCCCCATCATTTACTCTGCTTAGTATCTATCTATGTACAGATAACAGCAGAGAATTCCAATTAAGTAGTAGATTCATAATGGATCTAACTATTGGTTTCTTTGTGATCATCTCAGACTATTCTCCTGTTGTTTGGATCCTCTAAATATTTAACTCCAATCCTGAAGCATTTAATGGGCATAAGACTCCTACCACTAGAACGAAAAACTCTGTCAGCTGGAAACAAACTAACAGAAAAAGAATCTGATTTGTGCCACTGCATCCCATATCTTGAGAAGGATCCAAAGCCACTTATTGTCTGAGGCAGCTGATACAACAATGACTTGGGTACCAGAAAAACAACAAATAGTCATCTGCATATTGAGATAGCTCATGAGCTCTTTCCTTTTCTCTGTACTCTGAATGCCTTCATGTTTTCTGACAGCTATTATAATGGCTAATGGCTGGATTGAACAAAAAGGGAAAAACAAGGCAGCGGGGGGAGGAGGGGTATTAACATTAGTAGCTACTGTTGGAGCAAGGAAACTATCCAACCCAGAGACTGTGCCATCCTGAAAATAATGGAGTGCTACATAGAAGATTTCCCCTTCTTTCCACTCTCACAGTCTCAAAGTAATCTCTCTTGTTATTTTGCTGTATATTGTGTACATTAGTCTCCTATTATTTTATACCTTTTAGGGATGGGACCTGATGTTTCTCTAGCTCCAGAACATATTTGAGTTGTGAGGAATGTCTGGTTGATAGAATTCTACTTCATCTTCATGTATTCCCAGGACCAAACTTTTCCTCTTTTCTTTACTGTATGAGAAGGACGTTCACTTCAGTTCTCTATGCTCTCTGCTTAGCCCTGGATTTTAGTATGTTTTCCCACATACAAAATAACCAAAATCTGTTGTGTTCAGTCCAGATTATGTACTTTAGAATAAAAGTAAAGACTCCATGTAGCCTTCTGCATTGGAACTGAAACACAAAGTGGCAACCGTCTCACAGCTGCCCCTGTAGCAAGCCGGAAGTCTCCCTTACATTTAAAGATACAGGATGCAGAAAATAGAATAAACATCAGTCACAACTCACAACTAAATGCATGTGTTTATTGTTTTCTGCAAAATCAGTTAGTGGCTCACTTCCATGAATTATATTAATCAATTTCATGTTTCAGTGACTACTTCACAATTCACCTTGACTGTTTTCCCTTTGTATCCTGTTCTGTGTCTGGCCACCAAACATAACTTACAGCCACATTTAAATTTTTTACTATACTTTGGTGATGTTTGTATAATTTAACCAACTTCCTCACCTGTAAGCCATTGGGTATCACTACACAATATACTCCAGAGAATATATGTCACTACACATATACTCCAGAGAAAACAATCATTCTGAACTGAGAACTCCCTCCTGGGTATTACCGCAATGAAAAACAGAAACAATAAAGTCCTTCCTCTCCTGTAGGAGTTGGCCATCCACAAAGAGTGTATTGCTCTACTTTGCCCCAAATAAGGTCTTTCTTAGCTTCCAATGCTCTCCATTCAGTTGTCATGGGAAGGTCTGCTGGTAAAGTGGGGGGGGGGGGGAGGGATAGCTCAGTGGTTTGAGCATTGGCTTGCTAAACCCAGGGTTGTGAGTTCAATACTTGAGGGGGCCACTTAGGGATCAGGGCAAAATCAGTACTTGGTCCTGCTAGTGAAGGCAGGGGGCTGGACTCGATGACCTTTCAAGGTCCCTTCCAGTTCTAGGAGATGGGATATCTCCATTAATTTATTTATTTATTTATTTAAAGTACTGATTTTACTTGTGGTGTCTCTCTATTTTCAGAAGCACTCAGGACAACATATCACTACCAGCATGTTCCCATACAGTTCAAATCAAAGGCTATTTCTGTATTGTGGCTGCTGGCAGAAGTGGAATGCCTGTCTTTCGGCCTAGTGCCTGATTCTCTGAAGCTTTGTATCTTCTGTAGTCACATAAACCAGTGCAGAATGAGTATAAAATGGTTGTAAAATGTTACCATCACTGTAAGTAGAGAATCCGATTTGGTAGTACCGTATTTGATATCCACTTTGCATAGCTGTAAATGACTACACAAGGTTCAAGTCTAGGTAACTTTTATTTCAGTTGAAGGAACACAAGAACATAAGAATGGCCATACTCAGGTCAGACCAATGGTCCATCTAGCCCAGTATCCTGTCTTCTGACAGTGGCCAATACTAGATGTTTCAGAGGGAATGAACAAAACAGGCTCTCATTGAGTGATCCATCCTGTCATCTAATCCCAGCTTCTGGCAGTCAGAGGCTAAGGACACCCATAGCATAGGGTTGTATCCTTGACCAAATTTGGCTAATAGCCATTGATGGGCCTATCTTCCAGGATGTAATTATTTTTTGAAACCCGTTATAGTTTTGGCCTTCACAGCATTCCCTGACAACAAATTCCGCAGGCTGACTGTGCACTCTGTGAAGTACTTCCTTTAGTTTGTTTTAAACCTGCTGCCAATTAATTTCATTGGGTGGCCTCTGGTTCTGGTGATATGTGAAGGAGTAAATAACACTTCCTTATTCACTTTCTCCACACAAGTCACAATTTTATAGCCCTATATCATATCCTTTAATCAGGGCTGAAAGTAGAAATAGGGACTTACCGGAACGGGGCGGGTTGGGGCTGGCTCTGGCCCCCAGAAGGGGCAGGGCCTTGGGCGGTAGGGGCGGGGATGGGGGAGGTCAGAGCCAGCCCCGGCCCGCCCTGTACCGGTAAGTGCCCTCCCTCTCACCCTCCCCCGCCGGGGTAGCAACAGCAGCCGGGGGCTCCGGCAGCAGTTTAAAGGGCCCAGGGCTCGGCCCTTTAAACCACTGCCAGAGCCCCCGGCTGCCACTGCTACCCCAAGGCTCTGGCAGCAGGGCTCTGAGAGCTATTTAAAGGACCCAGGACTCCCCTGCTTCTACCACCCAGGCCCTTTAAATAGCTGCCAGAGCCCTGGGGTAGCGGCGGCAGGGCCCCGGCGGCTATTTAAAGGGCTGGGGCCGTAGAGGCAGCGGGAGCCCTGAGCCCTTTAAATAGCCCCCGGAGCCCTGCCGTTACTCCAGGGCCTCTGGGGGCTATTTAAAGGATCCAGGACTCCCTGCTTCTACCACCCCGGCCCTTTAAATAGCCCCCGGAGCCCTGGGGTAGCGGTGGCGGGGCTCCGGCGGCTATTTAAAGGGTCCAGGGCAGTAGAGGCAGTGGGAGCCCCGGCCCTTTAAATAACCCCTGGAGCCCCGCCGCCGCTACCCTAGGGCTCCAGCGGCAATTTAAAGGGCCTGAGTCTCCAGCCGCTGCTGGGGAAGCCGGGCCGCCCTGGTATAGCGCACCGGCTCTTGCCGGTACACTGTACCGAGGCGTACCAGCTTACTTTCACCTCTGCTTTTAATCGTCTCTTTTCCAAGCTGAAAAGTCCCAGTCTTTTTAATTTCTCCTCATATGGAAGCTGTTCCATACCCTTAATCATTTTTGTTCCCTTTCTCTATCCCTTTTCCAATTCTAATATATCTTTTTTGAGATGGGTGACCAGAACTGCACAGTATTCAAGGTGTGGGAGTACCATGGATTTATATAGTGGCATTATGTCTTATTATCTATTTCTTTCCTAATAGTTCCTAACATTGTTAGCTTTTTTTGACTGCTGCTGCACATTGAGTGGATGTTCTCAGAGAATTATCCACAATGACTCCAAGATCTCTTTCTTGAATGGCAACAGCCAATTTAGACCTGTAGCGGGGTGGTCACCCATTCCTGCCCTGAGGGGTTTACAACTGCCCTGGAGGAGGGCTGTGGAAGGGCAAGACGCCTGGGCTGATTGGGAGGAAGCAGGCTCAGCCGGGGAACTCACCTGGGGACCTAGAGTGAGGCAGGGCTGGGGAAAGGCCTTAGGAGCTGGGAAGCCCTAGGACAGCAAGTCCCCAGGCTGCAGGGCCTAGTCTTAGGCCCACCTAGGTATTGGGCTTGCAGAGGGGCAGCCTGAGGGTGGGTAAAGGCAGCCAGTCCAAACCCCTTTGATGATGAGTGGCTGATACTGCAGTCTACCCCAGTGAATGGGGGCTAGATGGAGACTGGGCAGTAGCCAAAACTGAGGCGAAGTGGGAATAGTGGGTGGGGAAACCCAGAGAAAGTGGGGTATTGCCAGGGGGCAGCACCCAAGACAAGGGCACCGGGGTCCTGGGAGGGACACAGGGGCCAATGGCAAGTGGATCACTGGCCTGCAGAGGGCGCTCCTGGGTCAAAGAGCTAATTCCAGAGGACGACCAGTAGGAGGCGTCGCAGGGGTGAGTCTGCGCTGTGCTACAAGACCCCATCATCTTGTATGTATAGTTGGGATTATGCTTTCTAATGTGCATTACTTTGCATTTATCAACACTGAATTTCATCTGCCATTTTGTTGCTCAGTCACCCAGTTGTGCAAGATCCCTTTGTAACTCCTCACAGTCTGCTTTAGACTTAATTGTCTTGAGTAATTTTGTATTGTCTGCAAATTTTGCCACCACACTGTTTACCTCTTTTTCCAGATCATTTATGAATATGTTGAACAGCACTGGTCCCAGTACAGACCTCGAGGGGACACCTCTATTCATCTCTCTCCGTTCTGAAAACTGACCATTGATTCCTACCTTTGTTTACGGTCTTTTAACCAGTTACTGATCCAAGAGAGGAACTTCCCTCTTATACCATGACTGCTTACTTTGCTTAAGAGCCTTTGGTTAGGGGCCTTGTCAAAGACTTTCTGAAAGTCCAAGTACCACTATATCCACTGGATCACCCTTGTCCACTTGTTTGTTGATCCCCTGATAGAATTATAATAGATTGGTGAGGCATGATTTCCCTTTACAAGAGCCATGTTGACTGTTTCCCCAACAAATCATGTTAATCTCTGTGTCTGATAATTCTGTTGTTTACTATAGTTTCTACCAATTTGCCTGGTACTGAAGTTAGGTTTACCAGCCTGTAATTGCCACCATTGCCTCTGGAGCCTTTTTAAAAAATTGGTGTCATATTAGCTATCCTCCAGCCATCTGGTACAGAAGCTGATTTAAATGATAGGTTACAGACTACAGTTAGTAGTTCTGCAATTTCACATTTGAGTTCCTTCAGAACTCTTGGGTGAATACCATTTGGTCCTGGTGACTTATTACTGTTTAATTTATTAATCTGTTCCAAAACCTCCTCTATTGACACCTTAGTCTGGGACAATTCCTCAGATTTGTCACCTAAAAAGAATGGCTCAGGTGTGGCAACCTCCCTCACATCTTCTTCAGTGAAGACTGATGCAAATAATTAATCTACGGTAGAACCTCAGAGTTACAAACACCAGAGTTACAAACTGGCCAGTCAACCAAACAACTCATTTGGAACAAGAAGTACACAATCAGGAAGCAACAGGGACAAAAAAAAAAAAAAAAAAAAAGCATGTACAGTACTGTGTTAAACATAAACTACTAAATCTTGACTGGTGTGCAGAAGTGTTATTTACTCCTTCTCATAACACAAGAACTATGGGTCATGAAATGAAATTAATAGGCAGCAGATTTAAAACAAACAAAAGGAAGTCTTTTTCACACAACACACAGTCAACCTGTGGAACTCCTTCCCAGAGGATGTTGTGAAGACCAAGACTATAACAGGGTAGTTCATGGAGGATAGGTTCATCAATGGCTATTAGTCAGGATGGACAGGGATGGTGTCCCTAGCCTCTGTTTGCCAGAAGCTGGGAATGGGCGATGGGATGGATCACTTGATGATTACCTGCTCTGTTCATTCCCTCTGGGGCACCTGGCAGGATACTGGGCTAAATGGACCTTTGGTCTGTCCCAGTATGGCTGTTCTTATGTTCTTATGTACTAAAAAAAAAAAAAAAGGAAAAACAACATTTTTCTTCTGCATACTAAAGTTTTAAAGCTGTATTAAGTCAATGTTCAGTTGTAAACTTTTGAAAGAACAACTAAAACGTTTTGTTCAGAATTACGAACATTTCAGAGTTATGAACAACCTCCATTCCTGATGTGTTCGTAACTCTGAGGTTCTACTGTAGCACCTTGCAATGGCCTTATCTTCCTTGAGTGCTCCTTTAGCACCTCAATTGTTCTGTGGCCGCACTGATTGGTAGGCTTCCTGCTTCTGATGTACTTTAAAAAAAATTGCTGTTAGTTTTTGAGTCTCTGGCTATTTGCTCTTCAAATTCTTTTTTGGCCTGTCTAATTATATTTTTACACTTGACTTGCCAGAGTTTATGCTCCAATTTTCCTCAGTAGGATTTAACTTCCAATTTTTAAAAAATGCTTTTTTCCCTCCATTTCTTTTATTTTGTTTAGCCATGGTGACACTTTTTTGGTCCTCTTGCTATGTTTTTTTAATGTGGGGCATACATTTAATTTGAACCTCTATTATGGTGTTTAAAAAAAGTTTCCATGCAGCTTGCAGGCACTTCACTTTTGTGACTGTACCTTTTAATTTCTATTTAACTAGCTTCTTCATTTTTGTGTAGTTCCTCTTTCTGAAGTTAAATGCTACTATGGTGGGCTTCTTTGTTGTGACTGCCCTTCTGCTCCCCTCCCCCCTCCAAAGAAGGACGTTAAAATTGAATTATATTGTGGTTGCTACTATTGAGCAGTTCAGCTATGTTCATCTCTTGGACCAGATCATGTGCTCTATTTAGGATTAAATCAAGAATTTCCTCTTCCCTTGTGATTTCCAGGACTAGCTGCTCCAAGAAGCAGTCATTTATGGTGTCAGGAAACTTTATCTCTGCATCCCATCCTGAGGTGACATGTACCCAGTCAATATGGGGATAGTTGAAATCCCCCGTTGTTATTGAGTTTTCTATTTTTATAGCCTCTCTAATCTCCCGGAGCATTTCACAGTCACCATCACCATCCTGGTCAGGTGGTCAGTAGTATATTCCTCCTGCTATATTCTTTTATTCAAGCAGGGAATTTCTATCTATAGAAATTTGATGGTACAATTTGATTCAATTAAGATTTTTACTATATTTGACTATATGCATTCTTTCATATATAGTGACATTCCCCCACCAGCATTACCTACTCTGTCATTCCTATATATTTTGTATCCTGGTATTACTGAGCCCCATTGATTATCATTGTTCCACCAAGTTTCTGTGATGCCTATTATATCAATATCCTCATTTAATACCAAGCACTCAAGTTCATCCATCTTAGTATTTAGACTTCTAGCATCTGTATACAAGCACTTATAAAATGTGTCACTTTTTAACTCTCTGCCATTATCTGATGTAATTGAATGGACTCTTTTTCATTTGACTGTTTCTCTTCAGTTCCTACCTATACTTTATCAACTTCCATTCTCTCCTCCTTACTAGGATATAGAGAATCCCTATTAATAGATTCTCCCCTAAGGAAAACAACAAAGAAAGAATTAATGGGAGCTGGTGGTCCTCAGTACCTCTGAAAAATCAGGTCACTTATTTCATACCTAGATATGACTGTTGGGGAAGATTTTCAAAGGCACAAAGAACAATTAGGCATCCAGTAAAGGTCAGAGGGAGTTAGGCATCTAACTCCCATTTGTGCCCTTGAAAATTTCTCCCTTCTCATTTAATTTTAGGCATCCACATTTGAAAATGTTGGCTATAGTGTTCATAAGAGAGAGAATTCAGTCACATTCTGCTTCTGAACTGGAACACAAATGGCAAGTGCCTCAGAAACATAGTGTAAACTCCTGTATGGAAAAGAAAAGAAATTGCAGAAAAGTGCCACTGGCCCCTTTATTAAATTTGTATTGCCTTTGCCCAAATCTAGTATACAGTGGTCTCTAAACTGCTTAGAAACCCTTTTTAAATGTTGCAGGCATGCTTTCGAATTAGTAATTTAGTCAAATGATCATTTCAATTGGCCATTTGACCAAATGGGTAAAACTTCTATTTGGGGAAATGACTGAAAATGAGATCCCAACATGAGATCAAATGCCTAAAGTTGCTCATTGAATTAATAATCCAAACAATAAGTGTATTATATTTTAAGCCTATGGTCAAATACAAGAGAATATGTATCATCAAGTAACTAACAGTGCTGTATGTATGTGGGAAAGGGGTGGGAAGTTCATCACTATAGGTCTGTTTACTGGAACATCATGGCTTGAGTGACACACATTCCAACTTCTTCTTTAAACATTTGTACCTATTGATTTAGCACTTTTTGGGTCTTGAGCAGTTACATTTAACAAATCCTTAACCACCAGAGGTAGATTCTTGTTGAACAGCTTCTCTCACAGATATAATTCTCAGAATTCACAATATTTTAACTAGAGAACTTCTGGTGGCATATGACAAATTGGTTATGAGAAAATGTTCCTCTCAGTATTGCAAGAGCATAGCCTCATGATCAGAGTACAAGAGGGTGTCCTGCGTTCTGGATTCTACTCCTGGATCTGCCACCAAGGATAAACTTAAGTGAGTGACTTAACCTCTTTGTGCTCAGTTCCACATCTATATACTCAGATAATATTGTTGTCAAGTGCTGTACTGAGGATTAATTAATTATTGGAAAACATCCCTAGAAGAAAGAAACTATGTAAGTGCAAATGTTACACTATATAAGTGCATATTATTGTTCTCCTTGTGGGGAACCAATAATATATTCTTTATTTTTGTTAATGTTCCAAGTGACACTAAGAATATTTCTATGGTTGCCCCCTACCTCTTCCTTCTACTTCTGTCCCCAAGTGGAATGGACACAGCTACACTGTCATACTTTTTACCAGCCACTATTTTAATTAGGCTTAATTTCCCCATTCTTTGGGCTTGTTCTTGCTAATCAGAATCATATAATTGAGTTGTCTGCTTGCTGATATATTTTTTTTTCTGGAGGATGTTGCCTCCAGTTACAGCTTAAAACTAACACTTAAACAGAGTGTTTAAAGCATTTCTAGAAACTAGGCCTAATCGAAATATCTATTTATAAAAAGCCACATCAACCCTTTGACCCTTATCTTCTATTTGCTTCCCTTCGTATTAGGAACAGCTGTGCATACTATCTATCTTGAGGTCCTGTACTAATGGCCATCAACATAGTATGTGAGTGGTGCATTGCAACCCTATGGTCATACAAGATCCTGTCCACCTGCCTCTCCTACTAATTTCCCACCTAACTCTCCAGCTTCCCTCCACCCCATATCAAGCTCCTCCATTCTGTACCCTATAAATCTTTCTTCCCCATAGCTGTCATTCCAGCTCACTCCCTTCAGTGCAGCTCCTCCTGCTCACCAGAATGTACTAACTTTCCCTTTCAATTCAATCCCACTGCCATTATCCTGCTAGTTTTCCTCATTACTTTTTTTTGGGGGGGGGCAGGGGGAGCGAATGGGCTCATGATGCAGTATCTGAGTTGAGAAAATAAACACTGGCAAATGAAGAAATACTGCTCAGGTCGCTACTCAACCTCCATTTTGAATTTTCTGGCTTCTGGTGGCTTGATTTCTCCTACTTACATTGTTGCAATAACAATTTTTAAAAATGAAAATGTCACTGACTTTTTGTTAAGGAAAGAAAAGACGAAAGTTATAAGCAACTGCAAATAGCAGTTTAGAACTGAACCTTTTTCTCAATCTTAGCATTGGCTAAATAGTGTCCATGAAACAATCATGTCCTTTGGCAATAGATGATACTCCAGATGAGGCTTGGGATGTTCCTTGCTGCTTGATGATTTCACCTTGTCAATCATTTTAAAATACCCCACCTTTTTACAACAGCATGGTAGTTGTGAAGTGCTACATCGAGAAGGGGCACTAGTGGACCACTTCCTTCCCCTTCCCCTGCTTCTCTGCTCAGCCACCGCAAAGGGAAGAGGGGAGGAGAAAAAAAGGGGGAAAGTTTGCTGGAGTCTTCTCGCAAAGCAATGCAAAAGAAAAGACTCCTCATAGTTGCAGGGTGAAACCTTACCTTTCCTCTTGCTCCCCTGTAGCAGTAGATGAGCACATCTCCATGAAGACCAAATATATCTTCTTGTGGTGTCTCCCAAAGCGGCCTGAAGGGACATCCCTGCCACAGTCCTTCTGCTGCTTCAGGGCTGAAGATGTTGCTTTACCAAAGCTTCCTAAAGCTGGGATTGGGAGGGAGGGCCAAGAAAAAGATATCTAAGGCCTGATTCTCCTCTCACAAAGGTTTTACAGTGGTGTATTTTCCTTGATGTTGGTAGAGTTACGCTTCATGTACAGAGGTGGCTGAGCAGAATCAAGCCTCTGGTGGACTGCAGACTCTCACTGTCACAGGATGCAGAATGGACACCACAGGTGCTCTCCTGAAATAATGAGGCCGAAGAAAGAGACATAAGTGTGAAAAGAAGATCTGGAATGGAAAATAGACTGAAAAGACAGGCCCTCATTATAAACAAAACTGTAGTAATAGTTACGCTGTATTCCACAATGAATTCAGTTTGCTGATTGCATAGGGCAAGACTGAAAGAATCCCCATCTTCCCCACTGGGCATAATTCAGAGGTTCTCAAACTGTGGTCCGCGGATCACTTTAAGGTGGTCCGCAGATAGTTCCCTCTAAGGTGCGTGCCTGGGTGGCTGCACACAAGAGAATAAAGGGCCACCCACCTAATTAGTGGAGCTGTGCAGGCGTGGGTCCACTAATTAGGTGCGTGGACCCTGGAGAAGACGCACATGTAAGGTGAGGTGGTGGCCTTGTGGGTAATAGGGGGTAGGTGGGAGGGGGCAGTGAGGTGAGAAGAGGGGGTGGGGGGAATTTGGGATATGCAAGGCTGCAGTGGCCAGAGAAAGAGGCGACTTTCCCCAGCTCCAGGGCTGTGGCTGCCGGGGAGAGAGGCCCTCCTTCCCAGCCTCAGCTCTGTGCCTGCTGAAGCAGGGGAGAGACCTCCCTCCTTCCCAGCCCCAGATCAGGGGCTGCTGCGGTGGGTGAGAGAGGGCACATCCATCGCATTAGAAAGGTAAGACTACTGTTATTAAAATATGAGTTGTGTGTTTTTATTTGTAGAACAAAAAACATTTATTATTAAGGTTTTTGTAATATAGCGCTTTTATCCAAAGCGCTTTACAATAGGTAGCTAATGGGACAAACATTTGGAAAGATCATTCATTGGTCCGCTGAGACCCTCAGCAATTTTCAAGTGGTCCGCAAAAAAAAAAGTTTGAGAACCACTGGCATAAGTGGTCTTCTACTCTGAAATTTTTTTCAGCCAGTAGATTTCAAAATGTTTGAAAAACCACCTTAAACTCCTAGGCATATTTAAGTTTATCTACATACATATTACTGTAAAGTTTTTGCCAGGTTATTGAATCGCTAACAAAAGGCCCTATGAATAATGGCAGATCCTATATTGATAATTCTTTTTGCAAAATGATAAAGCCTATTCACTATTAACTAATTTGCTTTAATGTTGCCAGACATTGCTCAGGATGAGCAACCTTCTCTCTAACAGTAATTTCACTGGTTGTTATTATATCCCACTGGGTGTCAAATGAATTCCTATCAATAACACTACAGTAAATCACACTCAATAGGAATAAAATATCCCCAGTAAAGATAATTCCCACTTTCTACCAGCAAACCACCTGGCAATTAGAAACAAATCCTACTATGGCAGTATTGCAAACACTAACAGGGCAGTGAGAAAGCAGGTAATATCATCATCATCATCATCACCACCATTTCCTTTTTCCAACACCAGGACTGGGTAGAGCCGAATTATGAGCAGATTCCATTCATGCCTGTTTTGAGCTGCCATTTGAGTCTGTGGGAGGGCTGCCTGGATAGTTTTATATACCATGTTATACCATTGTTTCGTTGAATGTCCACAGCCTCTCTCACCAGGCACTCTTCCACAGAGAACAGTTTTAGGCAATTGGTATGAAATCGGTCTAGCGATGTGGCAAAACTATTGTAACTGGCACCTTTTAACCACTGCAGTCATGCACTACACTTTCAGTCTTCTACAGATGTTCTAATTTCTTAGTCTATCTAGCCTTCTCATGTCTAGGATATGGCACAGGCACCTCGTTTCAAATGTTTGCAGCTTTTGCTTCAGACACTTTTCCAGTACCCATGTATCACAACTGCAAAGTAATGTGAGTCCAATGAGTGTTGTATGTAACCTGGTTTTAGCTGTTATAGAGACTGATTTAAGGTTCCAAACATTTTTATTTAGGAATGCACATGTTCTGTTGGCAGTAGCTATCTGCTTCTGGATGCCATCTTCACAATGCTTGTCATGTGCTATAATGGAACCCAGGCAGCAGAAGCTATTTGCCCAATGTACACAATTAGTGCCTAGTTTTGCCTGATTTTTGATGTTACCATTAGTTTGGCCTTTTGTTCATTCCTTTTTAATCCACATTCTGTGGCTGTGGTGGCCAGGTTAGTTACTGCTTCTCAGTTGTATTCCTCCATAGGCATTATCACTACACTATCATCTGCAAAGTCTGGGTGATTGATAATTTGCACCAATATCATGCAGCCTCCATCAATGTTTGACAAGTACACAGCAAATAGTATTGGGCTGAGTATGCATCCCCATTTCACTCCAGTTTTCACTTCAAACCACTCAATCTGCTCACCACTGCCTTGTACGGCATGCAAACCTATGCTATACAGACTCTACAGTATTTGAATCGGCATGGTTCTAAAACTGTGTATCATTTGAGTACTTTCCACAGAGTCTCTCTGTTAACAGAGTCAAAAGGTTTCTTAAAGTCAATGAATGTGCAAAACGGGTTTGTTGAACTCTGTCTCTCTCCAAGATTTGACAAAAAGCAAATATCTGATGTATGGTGGAACATCCCAGTCTAAAGCCAGCTGGTGACTCAGAAAGAATTTCCTATAGTCTTCTTTTCATTTAGCTGAGAATCACTCTATAGCAGAGGTTCTCAAACTGTGGTCCGAGCTCCATTCAGGTGGTCCGTGCATAGTTCCCTCTAAGGTGTGTGCCTGGCGGCCGCACACTAAAAAATGAAGGACCACCCACCTAATTAGTGGAGCCACACAGGCGTGACACTAATTAGGTGCCTGGACCCTGGAGAAGACGCATATGTAAGGTGAGGTGGTGGCCTTGCGGGGGATAGGTGGGAGGGGGCAGTGGGGTGAGAAGAGGAGGTGGGGGGGAATTTGGGATGTGCAGGGCTGCGGTGGCCAGAGAAAGAGGCGACTTTCCCCAGCTCCAGGGCTGTGGCTGCCGGGGAGAGACGGCCCGCCGCCTCAGTTCTGTTTGAGAACCACTGCTCTACAGAATATCTTGCTAGGAATCTTTATAAGACTTTACTCCTTTGTAGTTGCAATCTGTTGGGTCACCTTTCTTAAGGAGTGGTACAATGACTGAGGGTTGCCAATCTTCAGGGGTTTAACCTCATTTGGGCAAAGGGGGAAATAGTTTGCAAAGGAGCATGACCATGTCTCTTCCGCCATGTTTTAACACTTCACGCAGTATACCATCTGGACCAGGTGACTTGTTATTGAGGGACCTGATGGCAGCTTCAATTTCTGTTTCCATTATGTGGTCTTCTTTGTTGTTGCCTTCACAATTGATGGCCTCATGGACACTTGGGTCAGCTTCACTATTCACATTCAATAGCTGATGAAACTATTATTTACATCTTTTTCTATTTATCAACTACATAGTTCTCCAGAGGATCATGTAGCTGACTTGCTACAGGCATTAACTTCTTTGATAGTAATCTAACTTTCTGAACAAGTGCTCTTACATTACTTTTTTTAAAGTGTTTTCAACCTTTTCCACCTTCTCCCTCGAGCCTTTTTGTCCATTCTTTTTAGTTCCTTGTTGAACTGCCCATATTTGTTTTCTGCTCAGGGCAATCTTCAGCTTTCAGATGTTCTTGATATGCTTCTTTTTTTTTCTTCCAGATAGGTTTGCAGCATCTGGTGTTACCCAGTCTTTCCTTTTTGGATACAACCTCATCCCCAAAACCTCCTCACTCATAGCATGAAGTCTTTCACCTCTGCCCAGAGTTGTACTATTGTGTCCTCTATGTCTAAGAGATGGGTAAAGTAGCCTTCAGTAGTATTCTGAAAGGTCACCACAGTGTCTGTATTTTTCAGAGCTTCAACACTATATTCTCTTGTCTTTTTGGTGTGTGCATATTTTGAAGTAGTAAATCTGATCTTTACTGTAGTGATCACTGCCCAATAGTCTGAATCTGCATTTAGGCTTCTGTAGACCCTGCAGTTTAGTACACTTGCTGTCCAGCATTGCCTTACTAAGATGAAGTCAATCATGTTTTTTGTAGTACCATTGTTAGAAATCCATGTTTCTTTATGAACTTGCCTGTGCTGAAATGCTATGTTTGTTATAAACAAACTGTTAATAGTGCAGAACAGAAGCAATCACCTCACTTATTTTTTTATCCTGTTTCTTGTTCCACGATGTTCTCCCAGTCAGTGTTATCACTCCCAGCCTTGGCATTAAAGTCCCCCATTATAACACTTGATGGGGTTTGTGAAAGCTCTACTTGAATTTAATTGTAAAATTGGCTTATGGCACTGTCTTCTGCATCTGTTGTGGGTAAGCAGAATTGTATTATAGTTACAGAATCATGTTTCCCCTGTAGTTTAATGTTCATTATGCATGAAGAGATGTACCTATAGTTTTTCAAAGACCTGTAGGCTTTTTCTGATAGTACAAAGCAACTCCTTCTCTGTGAACATTGTCTGCTCTTTCCAGAGTAAATGATTTTACAGTGCTTTATGGAGAGTTTGCCATTTCCAGTCCAGAGTGTTTCACAAATACTGAGAATGTCTATGGAAAAGGAAGTAGCTCTAGTTTCAAGTTTGTCACATTCATATAGTATTCTCATGTTCCAACGTGCACTCTTGTTTTGGTGCTAAACAATCTGGTTTTTCTTAGCCAACTTTTTGCACAGCCAAAGTTCCCAAAATGTCAGCATGGACCTTTTTAGGCTGGATGTTGTCCGATTCAGTATTGCTGATTTGATCAGTTTCTTAAATAAGTACCTAGACTGCCAGCCACTTCAAGTCTAGGCAACCCCCTTCTATTCACTACTCACTGAAGGTACCCATATTGCACCACAAGAAGTTGCAGTGGGACACTGGGTTGTGACCTAATCAGATCCCTGCTCCCACCTAAGGTACCACAGGGTTGGCCATGCCAGTGTTTTATTCGCAAGCAAGATCTGCTAGCAGGAAATCTACTCTCCCTTTGCAAACCTCTCACCCTCTGCAAAGCAGGTAATAGCCTTGTCCAAAATTGAGAAGCAAAGGTTAGAAGGAAGGTCATTTTAACTGAGCTCTCTGTATGTTCATTTTTCAAAGGTAGATCTGATTGTCCACTACTGCACTGGGGGGGAGGTGGGAAGGGGCGGGTGTCTCCTGTTTTACAGCCTCTTTCACTTCTTTGCTCTAAAACTATGAGGTAAAATCTGATCTATGTAGGGTGACCAGATGTCCCGATTTTATAGGGACAGTCCTGATTTTTGGGTCTTTTTCTTATATAGGGTCCTATTACTCCCCCCACCATCCCCATCTGTCCTGATTTTTCACACTTGCTGTCTGGTCACCCTAGATCTATGGTATCTACTTAGTCAGCTATATTGTGCTTAACACTGGTGTCTGAGTTCCTCATAATTTTCCCCCCACATCTATATCCCACAGCCAGTGGGGTTTGTTGTATTGTTATTGTGGGAAGGCTAGAACAAATGGTTTTTTTTATTTTGATCTGATGGCAGCGAGATTGTAGTTATTCTAACTTCTTACAAAAGCAAGATTCACAATTGTGGACCAGCTGCTGAGAAAACTCTTGTCTCCTTTTACTTACAAGTCTCACTCTTGTGGATGACAGCTTCATTGTTCCAGAGATTTGTAGATGTCGTGAGAGGTCATAATCATGCAGGATAAGGCACTTCCTCAGGTAACAAGGACCCCTCCCACAGAGGGCTTTGAAGATAAGGACCCAAACCTTAAACTTGACTCCATATTCACCAGGTAGTCAGCACAGAGCAGAGCATTAGGGTGATGTGCTCTTGGTAGTCTGTCTTGCAAGATCAGTACTGTCTTTTGAAAGATTTAAGTTTTTTATAAGTTTTAGTTCCTACATGTATGCGATTATCAAGCTTGGAAGTCACAAATACATGGTGCATTGTGGCAAAGTCTGAATATTTTGGCTTGGATGCATTCTCTTGGCCAGGCTCTGATTTGGGCTGAGTCGGATCAGGTTAAGTCACTGGCCTGCTACTTTGCCCTAGGGGCTACCATCTTGAGTTCCAGAATCTAAATTAAGATTAAAAACAATTAAATCTCCACTAGTCCTTGTGGTTGCAAAGATAACCGTCATAATGCCAATAGAGTGGTATGTGCTTCAGTGTCCAGACAGCCTAAAATAATAGCTGAAAGTGGTGTAAACTGACATGTTTATCCAAATTTTGACAAGCTTAATTCTGACAATTTAAATGTCACAATCATTAACTATTACGCTGCTACCAAACACCCAAGAAAAAAGGAAGAGAAAATTATGAACATCTGTGAGTGGCGTTTCATTTTGGCATCATGAGTGGGCAAAGCTGTGTTTGTGGTTGGAGTTTGGTCTGGGGGCAGGACTTGAGAGAGTACCACAGTATATTTTTCTCCTCTATTCCCCCTTCTCCTGGCTAGCCACAAGTAAAAGTCATCCTTGATTTCTCACTTCTTGATATCTCACATCTGGGGTACTTTTTCAAAATTCAACCATTTATGAGTTATTTATTTGAAATAAAGTGTGAAAATAATATTTTAAAATAGGAAAAGTACACCTTCTACCCCTCCACCTCCTGGGTAGATTTAAAATGGCTGAGGGAATTTTACTTAGGTATAAAAGAAAGTCACCTTTGACCAGAGATTGAGAATGGAAAATTTCAGCCCCAAAGGTGAACTTTTCAGCGAGGTATTATGAACATGAAAACAGGAAATTGTCACTGGAACTGTTTTGTTACCTTACCTTATTTGCAACCAAATGAATACTATACTTTCTTTGTACATGTTTGTACAGCTTCTAGCATAGTGTCCATATTTAGGGCTCAGTAATACAAATAATTAATCATAATAATAATAATGTGGAGAGCAGGGCTGCCTTCATCTAGCTAGTGGGCCTGGCCCTGCCATTATTCCTGCCTTGCACACAGCTACTGTGGAATAGAATATGAATAGACTATGTCTCAACTTAATGCAGATGCACAATATCAAAAAACATCTGCTAGCTGTTGATTTTATACATAATACAAAGACTTTCTGACTGTTAAATGGACTGTTTTTTCATTCCAAAACATAATTTTCCATCTGGCATCATTTGATCTGTCCTCACTCCAATATTTGGTTTATCTAGCCATTTCTTCCCTCCAATGTGTTTTGTAACTTTCTATTTGGCTCTCTGTGTGTCCTGCCTGTGAATGGAAATTACAGTAGTACTCCTGTCATGATAATATGGTGGTAAAATAGAATATGTTTTAATCCATATATTTTTATTTCATTAGTGTCTTTCAGCAGTGTACTGTAGTCTAGACTATTTAGATCTTATGATACCAATTGCTACCCAGTTAAATAATAGAATAACATGATAAATTGTATTATCTTAGAAGTTCCATCCAAAGTCTCGCAAGGGGATAGAGGTCCCACATTATTTTTTCATTAGAATTTAAATGCAACCAGAGGGGAGAAATGTATGTCCCACGCAGAACTCCTATATGGCTCAGTGACCTTCACCCTTTACTGGAAACACTTCACTGAAAGTAATGCATGCCTCAGTGCAATCATGCATAACTATGGTTATGCAAGAAATGCCTCTTACTGGGTCTATTTGCAGAGACAGGGACTACTCAATGTGAATTGGGCCCTTCACTAGGTTATCAATACACTTTTCATATGAGGATTAATATTTAATTCCTAAATTAGTCTTGAACAAGTCCTTAAATCCCTGCGTTGTTCCCATCCCACACTGATTTGTCTTTTATAGATTTTAGTTTGTGGAGGCAAATTTCATACTTTTTTTTTAGTTTCTTAAGACCTTATTTTATGGAACATTATTCAGATAAATAAGGAACAAAGGCAGCTAAAAATGGAGTCTATCCGGCACAGGGTGGTGAAAGCAGTGGAGAACCTGCACTGGGTCTCTGCACACCATGCACACTGTGGTGTCTCTGTGATGGGATTGTGGTGTGACAGAGTTGTGGCCAAGGGGTCCATGCACATTCTGAGCATACATGGCCATAAATCTATGTTGGAGCATTGAGGAGAAGCATCTGGTATTCGCTTCATACCTAGCTAAACACACCTAATGGGTGCCCTGGACATTGCCTTCAGTTTGGGGCTAAGGAGTGAAAATTCCAACCCCACAACTTCCTCATACTGAGTAAATTCTTGTAGTTAGGAGACCTCTCAAAATTGTAACTCAGTGGCACCCAGGAGCCTGTGCCCCTAAAACCCACAGTGATGTGGGAGCATGTGAATTGGGAACAAGGCTAGATTAAGGCAATGTAGGGCCCTAGGCACATCATGACAAGGGACCCATTGTGACACCCCTCTGTGCCATGGTCCCACCCTCACTTGAAGTGGCAGTAGCAGAAGCCATCCACATAAAAGCTGTCTGCTGTGAGGCCAGTCACTGCTCCTCCTTTAAAAAAAAAATGAAATCTGACATTGACCTCATCAGCTTCAACTTGATCATTTTTGAGATATCTGAGCAGAGGAACTGAAGGTGGAAAAAACCATTTTCACCAGACAAGAAATTGTTTGTAAATTCATGTTAGTTTTACATAAATCCTCTGTGCACATCTCTGGCAGGAAGAGGGGGTGGGGAAGGTATAATCCTCTCCCCCAGCCAAGAGCTAGTCAAAATGATGTATTATTATTATTTATTTGTATTGAAGTGGTACCCAGGGGCCCCAGTCAGCAATTGTAGCCCCAATGTGCTAGGCACTGTGATCCAGATTCACAATGGTACTTGAGCTTATAAACGTGCAATCAAAAAGACACTTCCTGCCCCAGAGAGCTACAATCTAAGTATATGATGAGAGTGAACAGATAGAGACAACAAGTAGACAGGGAGAGCATGAGGTAACAGAGAGATGATTATGATTAGTATAATAAGCTGTGGTCACAGCACACCAGCTGCCTAGCCATTGTCAAGTGTTTTGTGGGCATCACAACAAGGAGAGAACTGAAGGAGTTTAATGTAGTGGCTTGGCAGACTTTTACAGGGAACTCCTCCCACACATATGGGGAGGCACAGGAGAAAGTGCTTGTGGGAAAATTGAACTAATGGGCAATAAAAGCCGTACCACTGGCAGAGTAGAGACAGGAATCAATGGTTCTAATCAATACCTGATTCAGAGATGGTAAGTAGGGCAGGGATACACCATGAAGGATCTTAAAAAGGAAGACAATTAGTCGTGCTTGATGGGGTGGAAAGAGAGCCAGTGGAGGGATGCAAAGAAGGTGGAGTGGAGTGATATGGCTGAAGTGCCAAGCCATGTAGCTCTAAAGACACCCCATGGCCACTATTACAGTTTCTAGGCTAAGGAGCAGCCACATGGTTTGCAAATCCATAGACCAAACACCATCCCTCTTGCAGCCCTTTACCGCACTCCCCTTCTGTGTTCCTGATCAGTAAGTATTCCTCAGCACACAATGGATGCAGCGTCCTCTTGTGCTGACTCTCTTTGCCCTAAGCAAAGCAGTTCCACTCCTTTTCAGTTCTTTCATTCCTCTACACACACAACTTGTCCCATAGTGCTTTTGCTTGCATGTGTGAAACTAAATGAAAGTGTGAAGGTTCAAGTGTTTGCATATGTGCCTTCTGAGCCAGTCAAAATGCAGAGCGGGGGAGAGGATTTATGGACCCCCTTAGAACTCCATTCCGTGCGGTCTCCCTGTGCCCCAGCCCTGGTACGCTGACATTCCCACAACTCACTGCAGAGACCTCATTCACACATTCAATGGCCATTCTCTGCAGGCTACAGAGGCTCCTGTGGCTCTGATGTTTCCCCATTGCTAGCCCTGTCAGAAAGTCCAGGCCTGAAGCCTGGCCATTCAGTTGTGTGTTAGCTTCAGCGGGAATCTTTCTATTGACTTCAATGAATATTGGACTAGAACCAGAAGCCTGACATCTCAGATTCATATATATACTTAATCCAAAAATTTCAGATTGTGCATACATACTAAAGATCCCAAACCTCCTGCAAAGTGCCGAGCGTCATCCATTCCCAGTTAATTCAGTGGGAATTAAGGGCACTCAGTGTCTCACTACCACAGTTAGCACCATGTACAATATGCAACATGTTGTGTATTCACAAGAGGGTCTAGTTCTGGTGGCTGTGAATTTCTTGTTTTGCGTGCTTGCAATCTTAACAATAATGCTGCTTTACTGTATTGTTTTGCCATGAAATATATATATTCAGAAAGTTATAATCAACTTTCAAAAGGTGCTTAGATTGAAAATAATAAATTAATCTTAAGTATGGCTAGTGCTCCAACTGTAGGTAACTTTATTCATGTTTGTCAAATATTTTTTTAAATACTTTGCAGATCACTACATTTTTGTACCAAGAAGATGTACATACCATAACAGATGTCCTTTATTATCAGCAGCATCTCTTCACATTGACCTATACAAATAGCCAAAGGAAACCTCAATCAAAAGTACCTTCTGATGTGTTGTAAAAGCCAGTCATTCTAAGACTTTTACTCATTTTATGTTGCAACACCAGGAAAACAGTGTGGCCTAGTGGATACAGCACTGGCCTGGGACTCAGCAAATCTACATTCTATTCCTGGTTCTGCCGCTGGCCTGGTGGGTGACCGTGGACAAGTCACGTCACCCCTCTGTGCTTCGGTTTCCCCATCTGGAAAATGGGGATGCTACTTAACTCTTTTGTCTATACACCCACCAATCAAGAGATGGCCCCCTGTTTAATATATAACATATAAAGACTAGCTACATACACACTCCTGCTCTGACAGTATTCAGGTGGCTTCTGAAACATAGAAGACAATGAGGACCAGTAGAGGGCTTACAAACTATTTAAAGGGACACTACCCAATCCCTAGTCACTACATCCCACAAGTATTTTCTGAAATGGTGACTTCTGATGAAGTGGGTTCTAGGTCACGAAAGCTTATGCCCAAATAAATTTGTTAGTCTCTAAGGTGCCACAAGGACTCCTCGTTTTTTGTTTTTTTGTTTTTCTTTTAATACTGTAACTGACAAACAACAGTTCTTACTTAGAAACACAAGGTCATAATTCAGGAAGATAATATTTTATATGCTCCCTACAATATGCTCTGACATCCTACATTTAAAAGGGTTTAAAAACACAATACCCCAAACCATCAAATAAGCAGTAAAAGTAACAAGTGGAAACAGCCATAAAACCAGACTAAAAAAGATTTTTTTATTATTCTCGTCTGTATTACCATAAATGACATGCTATATTTAATTTTATAGTGCCCCTGGACAAATCATCAAATACTTTAATAACTACACAAACATTAATATTTAAATACAAGAGATCTCCTAAGTTACTGAATAATCACAACTCTGGATTGATAGGGT
The DNA here is from genome assembly GCF_028017835.1 of Emys orbicularis. Classification (NCBI taxonomy): domain Eukaryota; kingdom Metazoa; phylum Chordata; order Testudines; family Emydidae; genus Emys; species Emys orbicularis. The sequence goes on along the minus strand of NC_088685.1, from coordinate 121,198,779 downwards.
ACTAAATGGGAAAATCCTGTTTAGACAGTTGTAAGAGGGGGGAGGGTGTTTAATGAAACAAGTTGATGGTCTTGTCATCATAAAACTGATAGATATTTGGCACAATTTCGATCTTTGCTGAAAAGAAGTTTGAGAAATGGAACAATTGTGGTGAAGATTAATTTTCCCTTCTTACACTACAAGTGAATAGTCCTTCAGGTCATTAGCAGGAATGTATAACAAAGCCGCACTGTACCCATGTAAGTCCTATGTTGACTCTTTAAAAATGCACATGTTAAATAGATGTGGCTTCCACACTTAGAGGATGGGCTGCCCAACCATCATTACTGCTACCTATCTAGACCAGCAGTTCCCTAATGTTATTGGCTCACATACACCTTCTTAAAAAATTGATGTTTGAAGTACCACATGCAAATTTCTCCCTTTCGTGCACATTTATTTGAGGCTTTAATAGGCTTAACTAAAGTGTTTCCAGACTCTATAGTAAAATAAATTGCTAAGGAAGCCTAAAGTGTTTGATTATAACTAGGGCTGGCCAGAAAACAAGAATTCCATTTCATGAAAAATACAGAGAGAGAGAGAGAGAGAGACTATGACTGAATAGGGAATAGCCCACTCAGTAGGACACTCTCCTAGGAAGCGCAAGGCCCAAGCTCAAGTCCCTGGGCTCAGTCAAAGAGAGCAGGAATATGATCCTGGGTCTCCCACATCCTAGATGAGTGTTCTAACCTCCAGCCTATTCTGGGATGGCTCTCCCATTCTCTGGTTTTGACCAGAAATTCCATCCTGGACATGAGAAATCTTCCTGAGGAAAATTCAATCAAGCCATTTAACGTTCCCAACTAGCTCTAATTATACCATCCTTTCTAAACATCTCAGGTGTTTAGACAATGCATCAAAAAGAAAGAAATGTAGTAAAGCAGCCATTATTATTATTTGTCTTTTGTGTGGCTCAACAATTAAATATATCATAAATGACATCTTGATATGGTTTGGTGTATGCTGCTGAACTACAGTTAACTTGTCTAATTTAGGTTGAAGTTCTTGCTAATTCTTGTCTGGATCATTGTTGAACATGAGCCAAAGTTGGCTTTGCTCACCTTTTCACAACGTTTAAATCAAGAAAAATACAAAAGCTTTTGAGCAGCTTTTGAAGAAAAAATGCCATTACTGTGAAGAGGGTGTGCATGTGTGTGTTAAAGAGCAGTAAGCCGTGTGTGTGTGTGTGTAGGAGGGCAGAGGGCTCAGTTAGAGGAGTAGAGAGGTGGGGGAGTCTTGGCTAGAAGTCAGGGACTCTACCTGGGCCTGATGCAATTTAGCTCCCGGAGGCCTCTTGCTCCACAGCAGCTCTGGATCACTCCCAAGCAAGGCCCTGAATGCCTGCAGTGCTGGGCAAACTGCACAGAGCCTCATCTTGCTGGGAGAAGTCTAAAGTTGCAGCCAGCTGGCACTCTACCACTGAAGAGCCAGGTGGCTCTCTTTAGTCCTGAAGCCAGGCTTTTATTCACGGGACCTGACCAACCACTCTCACTCCCCAACTTCTCTGTGCAGACAGGAGGGAATTCTCCAGGCACTCCTTGCCTCCCAGCCTTATAGGGGCCAGGTTGCAGCCTCTGCAGGGCAAGGAGTGCAGAGGCAGCTCCTGTTGTGCAGCAGCTTCCTGTGGGCGGGCCTTTTGACCTCTAGGCTCCCTGCCACTGCAGATTTTCAAGCTGCTCTGAACTGGCCCGGCATCAGTGTGACTTTTGGGATGAGAGGCGCTCTGGTGGCATGATATGGAACGTCACAAGTTCAGCTCAGTAACTCGAGTTGTACAGCTTGGTACAAGATGAAGGCTAGGCCTAGCAGAAAGCCCCACTTATCTTCTACTCTGGCCCCACAATTTTTAATTGTATTTGCATGCATGCCTTCTGAATTTCATGTTTTATCTAATACTGAAGTGGAAGCACTAAAATTCCACAAGAAAGGCTATTCTATTCCCAGGATATTTCTGATACTGCCAGTGCTAGAAATCTCACCAGGAAGCCCATCCTTGAAAGTTCTGCAGCCTGACTTCTAGACCAAAGTGGTTCCCATAAGCATCTGAATTCTTGGTCATTTACCCAGATTGGCAGAGATCCTGGGGGGGATTCCTCTGCAGTGTGGGGCACAGGTCACATACTGATTTGAACTAGATGGTGGATTTTCTGTAACTTGAAGTCTTTAAATCAAGATTTGAAGACTTTGGTAATTCAACCAGGAGGTATGGGTCTATTGCAGGAATGGGTGGGTGAGGTTCTGCAGCCTAAGATGTGCAGGTCAGACTAGATGATCATGCTAGTTCCTTCTGGCCTTAAAGTCAATGGAGTCTAAACATAAGAAAGGCCATACTGGGTCAGACCAAAGGTCCATCCAGCCCAGTATCCTGTCTGCTGACAGTGGCCAATGCCAGGTGCCCCAGAGGGAGTGAACCTAACAGGTAATGATCAAGTGATCTCTCTCCTGCCATCCATTGCCACCCTCTGACAAACAGAGGCTAGGGACACCATTCCTTACCCATCCTGGCTAATAACCATTAATGGACTTAACCTCCATGAATTTATCTAGTTCTTTTTTAAACCCTGTTATAGTCCTAGCCTGCACATCCTCAGGCAAGGAGTTCCACAGGTTGACTGTGCGCTGTGTGAAGAACAGCATTCTTTTATTTGTTTTAAACCTGCTGCCCGTTAATGTCATTTGGTGGCCCCTAGTTCTTATATTATGGGAACATATATTATATTTGGTCTATCTGAACCAAAGCATCAAACCTTTTTTAGATTGTAAACTCAAGGCAGGGCTGTGTTTATTTGTGTGTACTGTGAAGCACTGAGCACACTGCAGGCACTAAACAAATAATGGCTGCCCATCATTAATGTGGCATCCAAATAACCTTTGTTATACCACATCAAATAGACTGAGCGACCAGACATTTTTGAAATAGGAAACACATAGTGATTACAGATTGGGGAGCTGTGTTGCATTTATCTATTGGCCTCTCACCTTTCTTGTCAACACATTGCCCTGTTTCAGGCTACTGACTGCTGGCTAGCCACACCACTGGAACTCACCCCATTTTGAGGCCAAGCACTCAGAGCTATGCACAGAAGGTGACATCTGTACGCAGACCTCACTCTTCCCATGTGGAAAGGGGTGGGGTTAATGGCCTCCATGGCAACATCCCCCTCCCCTTTTCTGGGATCATGTGGGTTGGCAGCAGGCAGGCCTATGGGTATGACCAGATCATAAATGATCTGGAAAAAGGTGTAAACAGTGAGGTGGCAAAATTTGCAGATGATATAAAACTACTCAAGATAGTTAAGTCCCAGGCAGACTGTGAAGAGCTACAAAAGTATCTCACAAAACTGGGTGACTGGGCAACAAATGGCAGATGAAATTCAATGTTGATAAATTCAAGTAATGCACATTGGAAAATATAATCCCAACTATATATATATATATATATATATAAAATGATGGGTCTAAATTAGCTGTTACCACTCAAGAAAGAGATCTTGGAGAGTCATTGTGGATAGTTCTCTGAAAACATCCACTCAACGTGCAGCGGCAGTCAGAAAAGTGAACAGAATGTTGGGAATCATTAAGAAAGGGATAGATAATAAGACGGAGCCCTGGGAGTAGGGGGCCAGGCACAGGGCCAGCGAGTGGGTCCGGCGGCTGGGACCTGAGCCCCAGTTGCAGGGTTGGGGAGTGGGGCCAACAGCTAGGGAGCAGGGCCTGTGGCCGGGACCCGAGCCCCGGGCATAGGGCCAGGGAACGGAGTCCTGGGCGGAGGGCCGGGAGCAGGGGCCCGGGTGCAGAGCCAGTGGCTGGGGAGTGGGGTGCAGGACCTGCCCCTGGGACCCAAGCCAGGGAGTGGAGCCCTGGGCACGGGGCCAGTGGCCCCGCATAACAGCTGGGGGTGCTGCAGCACCCCCCGCACTCCTACTTCCTGCACCTATGGAGTAAACACAGGGCCTCTGTATAAAAGATCCTGGCTTCCCATGTGTTGGCAGACCTTGGAACTCCTAATGCACTACTCTGGAGAGGGCCTCCTGTGGGAAAATCACAAGGGTCACACCAGGGCTGTAACAGGGTCACATATGGTGCACTAATTAAATGATTTGCTTAAGATCACACAGGTAGTCTAGAAGAACCAGACACAGAGCCCAGATATCCTGAGCTTTCACCACAAGGCCATCCTTCCTCTCTTCGGCACCCTTCTGAAATGGAAGTCTGGACAGATTAAGAGACAATGGATCAACTCAAGATACCAAGGCTGATTCTTGTGATATTGCTATTTTTAATGCAAGGGAAAAAATAGCTGTTCTCTCCTCTTTGTGAGAAATGAAAACACTGGGGAAATCCAAACCTACCAAGCAGGAATAAGTACTAGAGCAGAACGCTGAGGGTTAAAGCAACAGAAGAAAGTCAGCATGTACATTGTTGCACAGGGCTGAGCAAACCCTCAAGTAATTAATTCTCACTGCTCTCTCCCTCACACTCTCTCATCTTTATATGCTTCATCATAATTCTGATAACTCTGTTTAATTTTTTTTCTTGTTCTAGTGATACAGTTAAAACTAGAATGAGCTAGTGATGAGTTTTTAGTATCAGAGAAAGTGCAAGTGATCACCGGTTCCTCCTCGCTCTGAGCACAAAATACTTCCACATCCCCTGTTGCTTTAGTTAATGCACACTCTTGAGGGAGGGATAGATTTAGCCATTAAGTACAACTTGTTCTCACAAGAAGAAAATGTAAAGAGAGAGCAGTTTCCAGAAATAAACAATATTTCTCTTGCTTTCTTTCCAACTATTCTTGGATGACCAATGTCCACCGGAAAGATTTCCCATGGTTGAAGATTCAAATTTTTGCTTGAGAAATGGGACAATGGCTGACTTTCTATCCTTACGTGCAAAGAGGAAAAAAATCAGCCTCAATTTTCTCACTCCATCTGCCACAAATATACCTTTAAATGCTGCTGGAAAGGAGAAATAAAAACCTGAAGAGGAATCTTGTCCAAAGAAATAAAGACATTAGTGAAGAATGAGATTCTGCAAACCTTCTCTAATTTACTATACCGTTTATGTACAATGTATGGGAATGAATAATGGAGCTCCCCTATTGGTGGAAAGCTATGAAACTGCATATTCTTGTGAACTGTTCTTTCTGCTCGTTGTTAATAAAGTTAATTCAAGACTGACTCTGTGTGTGTGTACATGTGCGTGCGTGCATGTACGTGTTGTTGCACTGCATCTTCTTTCCAAGAAATCCCCAAGGTATCACAAGCTGATGACCAGAATGGGATTTCTAAATAACTTACCGCTGCTAACACTTCCCAAATCAGTGACGGAAACAGAGGTAAGCAGCAATTTTGTGAAGCTATATTTTAATCAGCACTAAAGATCTTTTTGGGGATAGACATAATGCCTAGGTTTATTGAACACATGAATCCCTATAACGAATCCTGTGTGGACTGAAAATCATAATAGAAATACTAGAGCAGTTTATTTTATGTTAACTGATAACAGAGATGCAATCCCTTTTGAGCCTGATGGGACGTAAAAGGTATAGACAGTTGAGTACGCTCATAGCACCAGTGACAGCAAAAGTGAAGGGCTATGCAGAGATTTACAAATACATTTGTCTCCAAAAGCTTATTTCACATGGAGTCCATTAGCATATACGTGGAAGGGCTGAGAAAGCCACAAAGCTATTCTTGGCAATGATGGAAGGTACCGTGACAATGATTCACCCCTGCATTACTCCAGCTTTATGCCAGTATAACTCCATTGACATAGAAGATTTCATGGGATCTTTCTAGGGCCAAATGTACTATGCTGAGATCAATGCCAAACAAAATGGCTGGAGGTAATCTGCATTTTATTAATGGTAGCACTACACAATGATGAAGTAGTATTTACCTTGTTTGCAAGAACTGGTATCCTAGAGCAGCTCATCGGTGATAACAACCCATAATTTACTTAACCAGAATTTCAGGAATTAATGAAGTCAGAGAGAAGCATGCATCTAACCACAGTCTCAGACCATCCATCCTCCAGGGGCTGAATGGTCTGTTTCCCAGTTAAAACATTATCATAGTTTATGAAGTCTGAAAAGGGTGCTCAGAAAAAAAAAACTATCAAGCTCCTTATTGACGCATGGTGCCAGAATACTCCATATAGCAGCATGCCCAGGCATTTTCTGTTTTATATTTTGGGGGAAAAAAAGCTTTTTTTTTCTTAGTTGGATCTCCTTAAACCAGGCCTTCAAGCATCTGCTTAAAAAAACAAGTAAAGTAAGCTGCCAATAGAGAACGGGCCATTGTCTATAAATTGTACATGGGCCAATGAGATTTCCATGGAAACCAAAACTGGGTACCAGGTGTCCTGGTTGTGGGGCTAGCTGCACCTCTGTCTCCTTCCTGGTCTCTCTGAATGCACCCCCTCATGCCTTTACCCCTCCTGGGGTGGAATTCTACAATTCTCCCACTTTTACACTATGTCCCTGTGTACTGACTGTGCTAACCCAGAAGGTCCAGCTGGGTTCAGCATCTGAGGTTCTTCCCTTCAGGATCTGTGACTGGTGGTATATAGTGACCAGACAGCCTCCTTCATGCCAAAGTATTGTTTAATTTTAACAGGAGGAATAAAGCATTTAGAGAAAAGGGATTTTAAAACAACTAACATCTATCCATGTCTTACCTAGAGGCTCACCATTCTCTGATGATAGCCTAGGCAGGCCTAACTTCTTCAGATATCCCAGTGGGTGCCTGTGTCACTCTGAACAGCTCCCCAACAACTGCCTCTCTCTCTCTCTCTCAAGTCCCTCTTTAAACTGCTGTAGTCCTTTTGATTTTTGTGTATTCCCAGGTCCTTTCCTGTCCAACATTGTCTCTTAACAACCTGTGATGGGTGTCCACCTCACACCAGAGTGGAAGAGTTAATGGAGGCCAGATGGGCCAATTAACCTAGTAGATTGGAGGCTAAGAAGAAAGCCCAAATTAGAGAAACAGGCTCACCTGTGCAGGAACAGGCAAGGCCTGTAGAAAGCCAGGTAGCGGGCTACAGACAGAGGTGGCTGTTGCTGGGAAAGCTGGCTACTGAGAAAGGGCAGTCACTCCCTGATAAGAGGGAGGAGTGGTAGGAAGCTGTTGGGAAGGGCTGCAAGAAGGCAGGCAGCAGTCACTCCCTGGGAAGAGGGAGGAGGGTTCTTGGAGCTGATTTACCCTATGACAGAAGGGGAACCAGAAATGTAGGAAGCAATCCAGGGAAGGACCAGTGAGGGCAGAACGGGAACCCAGAACTGATGAACTAAGGGTATTTGGACTTGGAACCCAGAGTAGAGGGTGGGCCTGGCTTCCCCTACCAGCCACAGGGGAAGTGGCACCAAGGCAATGAGATGGAAGACTGGCTAGGACTGTTGATGGACTGGACCCCGGAAGGGAGAACACTGAGTGACCTAGCTGGAGGGTTAAGTCACGAAGGAGACGCTGAGGGTCCTGGAGTGAGAGGAGCTGCAGAACAGAGTCAGAGTGCAAATCATGGACGGGGGCATTGGCCTCGAGAGCTAATCCCCAGAGTGACCAGGAGGAGGTGCCAGCCCAGCAGTGAGTGGCGCATCCCGTGACAACTTGGTGGAGAATGCTGGCACCCAGCTCCCCTGATACAAGGGGAGGATCAAAGACTGGGCACGTGATTACCCCAATAGAAAGGGCATCTAAGAAACTGTAAAGGACTGTATAAGTCAGTTACCCAGGATACAAGGGACAATGGAGCTGCCACAGGTGGAAGCCTTTTTTGGGGAAGGCCAGGATACTTTCCCAAGGTGGACCCCAGAGTTGCCGCTCCCATCTAAGGGGATCCAGGCACTACTAATGCAAGTCCTGGAGAATCAACAGAGTCAATGGGAAATGCAGTTGTATCTGTAGGATTATTTGTTGATGTTGGCCAAACAGCAACAGAGTTTACAGAAGATTCTCCAGGTGCAGATTAACAGAGGCTACAGAGGCCAGGGGCAGAGGAGAGGCTCAGCGGCTAGGAGGCCAGAGACCTACCCAGAAAATGTTATACTTGTGGGAAGAGGGGACACCTGAAAAGGGAATGCCTCAACATGAGTTGTGGTAAGAAGCTCTGTCCTGGTGAAGGGAAAGAAGGATAGCCCAGAAGAGTCCCATCTATTGTGAGAGCCGAAAAGGGGGTGCCTGATTTTATTGCAGAGAATTAGGACACACGAAGAGGTATTGTTCTCACAAGAAAAAGAAAACCAGACAGAAAGAGGGAAAGGGGTCAGTAAGAGACCAGAGGGAAGTGCCAGGGGCCCAGAATAAGTGCAAAAAAGTGGTGAAGAAAGCCAAAGGGGCTGCGAGGGAGAAGAGAGAGGCAAAGTTGGAGGGAAGAAAGAATCCCTCAGAGGCAAACTTAAAAGATAAAGGGACTACGGAAATTAACAGGAGTGGAGTGGGAACTCAGACCCTGACGGAAGGGGATCTGGGGGATTTTGTGGAGCAAGTAAAGGTGCTGCAGAAGGAATTAGGAGCAGCTGCGCAGGCCTTACAAGAAGCTGCTATGGACTTGGAATAGACACATAGGGAGTACAGAGACACCATAGTGGAGAAAGGAAGATTGTTCCTCATGGTGGGAGACTTAGAGCAGGAAAGGGATGGTCTGCATGTTCAGCTGCATGAGAAGCAGGGGGGGCATAGCTCCTCCCATGGGTAACAATCTTGAGAGGGAAGGTAGGTGATGGGGTGTCCACCCTACACTAGAGTGGAAGGGGTTAATGGACACCAGGTGGGCCAATTAACCCAGTAGAAAGGGCAGTCACTTCCTGGGAAGAGGGAGCATGGTTCTTGGAGCTGGTATACCCCATGACAGGAAGGGAACCAGAAGTGAAGGAAGCAATCCAAGGAAGGAGCAGTGAGGGCAGAGAGAGGAAGCCCAGAACTGCGGGTCCATCCCTGGTCTGGAACTTGGAGTAGAGGATGGGCCCGGGTTCCCCTACCAGCCACTGGGGGAGTGGCATCAAGGCAGTGAGATGGAAGACTGCCTAGAACTGTTGATGGACTGAACCCCAGAAGGGAGAACACTGAGTGATCTAGCCGGAGAGCTAAGTCACAAAGGAGACACTGAGGGTCCTGGTGTAAGAAGAGCCACAGACCAGAGTTGTAATGATGGTGTGCAAACCGTGGACGGGGCGTCGGCTAATCCCCAGAGTGACCAGGAAGAGGTGCCAGCCCAGTGGTGAGTGGTGCACCTCGTGACACAACCCCTAAATGTTTTACTGATGGGTAGCTTATTGTCATTAGTTTAATACCAGGCTGTAAGGAAAACAAGCAGGAAGAAAAACAAACAAATATAGTCATTCAGTAAACATCCCAGTAACCAGGTCAACATACAGTATTCATCAATTCTTACAGAGCAGCTCCAGCTCTGTCATCCTAGGTATTACTGAGTTACAGTTAAGTTTAGTGTGGTGCACAGTAAAAGTCAAAGGTGACAAAATCTGGCACACACACACAGTTCAGTTGTGTATGATTGAGCTGCTACCTAATTTTAGTTAATTGGTCACAGAGACTCCTTTACTTCCATCAGCAACACTATCAACTGAGTTACAACACAGAAACCCAGTGAGTTATACTGTTTCTTCCTTGCATGGGCAAGTGGCACAAGTACTAACTAATTCCGGAGAGCCCTGAACTGACTACAAATACTACATTTCCGCACGGTCAAGAAAGTGTGCCTGAGCAATCAAGTGAAGATTATCTAGGGACTTTTAAACAAATGTTAGCTCACAAAAGGCAGCCATTTACCTGCCCATCCTAAAAAATATTTGTTAGTTAACTAATATAGACTATACTTACAGTGGCATTTATTCAGTACATTAACTTACACGTGTATGAAATATATTAAAATATTATACACTGGTTGAAATTTTCTAAGATGCCTAAAGAATTTGGATACCCAATTCTGATCAAAATGAATGAGAATTTGATGTCCAAATCTCCTACGTAGCTTAGAAAACCTCAGCCCAGAGGTTCATGCTACTTAGTGTAAAGGTTAAAAAAAAATGAAGTTAGTGATACTTGGGGTAGGAAACAAATGTCTTGGAATGAGTAATAGACCTCCCACTAATGGTGTTTCTCTCCTCTCTCAAGTTACAGGATGTTCTTGTGTTGTTTTTGTGTTCTCCCTCCTCCTTGTTACTGTCTCTGTATGGGTGTGTGCCTCACACTGTGACTTCTTCCCCAGAAGTCTAAAAAAGACACACTATGAGTTTGGAGGAACTCAGATATGAGCACATCGTGGGATGTTCTTTACATTGTTCTTTTAGATGTGATGTAAAGCAGAGGTCCTGACTAGAGCTGAATGAAATTTTTCAGGTATAACTTTTTGGGGGCAAAAAATGCAGATTCAGCAACACTGAAACATTTTGCAAATTCATGTTGATTTTGCCAAATTGTTTGCATCAGAAACAAAAACCAAAACATTTCATTTTGACATTTTTAAAAATAAGTTTCATTTTTTCAATTCAAAATGACTCTTTGTCTCAAAATGTTCTCCAATTTTATTAAATAGAGCTCAAAAATATTTTTTAAATTATCAATTTGCAGAAAAATTCCAAAAATGTTTTTGGTCAACCTGAAACAATTTTTTATTTTTCAGTATGGTCAGCGAACCAAAATATTAGTTATTTGCACAGCTCTATTCCTGACCACTTGTGGTCATTAAAGATCCCTGGGTAGTTTTTTCAAGAATAGGAGTATTTGCCCCGGGGTTCTAATCAAATACCACTTTAAGAATTACATCCTGACTAATGATTGCAAATTCCACCTGCGGTTTCAAATTGGAAATAGTATTCTTCACTTCCTGTCCTAAACTATTGTCAGGCATTGATGGGATGCTGCTAAACAGATGCTACATTCAACAGCAGAGTTGATTGCATTTCACTGGTGGGTGACCTGTAAAGTGTTTGGGGATCCTTTGGGATGAAAGACGTAAAAATATGTGGAATTATTATTACCATAAAAAATGGTGTGTGTGTGGTGGTGGTGATGGTGGGAGATGTATTTGCCTATTAATGAAAAATCTATTTGGATCTATCACCCTGGAGAAACTGCTGAAGTACAGCTTAGCCATAGCAACAGTATGAGCCACCTCTCCTGAAATACTGCCAAGGTCAGTGAGACATGTGGTGACGGGCTGTAGAAATGCTGATGATTACTCAAGTTACAAGATGCTTGGGGGCTGTTTTAAGCTATAAAACTTGTTTTCCAAACAACGTTGGAGGAGAGCATCTGTAATTTGTTCCTTTTAGGGCCAATGCCATCTCTATTTTTCTTTCTCATCTCTTTTTTGAACAAGTTTCCCCCACATGTGCACCAAACTCAGGAAAGAGAAATGCCTTTAGAATTTAAATGAGGTAGTTATAGTATAAGATCTTGTAAAAGTACCATGTGTGAAAATCGGAGACATATAAAGCTGTAAACGAGATCAGAATGTGACTCTTCCATTGTGCCTGCCCTTTAGATAAGCAGTAGATTTCAACCATTAGCAGGCTAAGTCCTTCAGCTGTCACCAGTACTAAAGGCCAGATGCTGCATATTACTCCATGAGTAGTCCCACAGATCTCAGTAAGACTACTCAAGTAGTAAGATACTATTCAATATGAGTGAGACTGGCAGAGTCTGGCCAAAGATGAATAAATAAAGTCAATAATAAAATGCAATATTTCTCAAAAAACATAAGAACATAACATAAGAACATAAGAAAGGCCGTACTGGGTCAGACCAAAGGTCCATCTAGCCCAGTATCTGTCTACCGACAGTGGCCAATGCCAGGTGCCCCAGAGGGAGTGAACCTAACAGGCAATGATCAAGTGATCTCTCTCCTGCCATCCATCTCCATCCTCTGACGAACAGAGGCTAGGGACACCATTCTTACCCATCCTGGCTAATAGCCATTTATGGACTTAGCCACCATGAATTTATCCAGTCCCCTTTTAAACATTGTTATAGTCCTAGCCTTCACAACCTCCTCAGGTAAGGAGTTCCACAAGTTGACTGTGCGCTGCGTGAAGAAGAACTTCCTTTTATTTGTTTTAAACCTGCTGCCTATTAATTTCTTTTGGTGACCCCTAGTTCTTGTATTATGGGAATAAGTAAATAACTTTTCCTTATCCACTTTCTCAACATCACTCATGATTTTATATACCTCTATCATGTCCCCCCTTAGTCTTCTCTTTTCCAAACTGAAGAGTCCTAGCCTCTTTAATCTTTCCTCATATGGGACCCTCTCTAAACCCTTAATCATTTTAGTTGCTCTTTTCTGAACCTTTTCTAGTGCTAGAATATCTTTTTTGAGGTGAGGAGACCACATCTGAGACCACTTTTCTAGTGCTAGAATATCTTTTTTGAGGTGAGGAGACCACATATCCATGCCTTTAAGAAAAAATTTAAAGCAAAATTTAAAACAATTCAGAGGACAGTAATATCTCACCATAGCATCTGTAAATAACAAAATCATCATAGTTACACAGCATCAATAGACACTGAGTCCTGACTGTAGTTCCTGTCAAATGATAGTTTACATTATTGTATAGTATCATCAGTGGGGTTGCATGCATGGAACCAACAGCAGAATTTGGCCCTATGGCTGTGACTTCTTTAATGGGTATCAAAATGCAACTCTGATGTATGCAGAGGCAACTGTATTGGCTTCAGTAGAGTTATGCTAGTACTGAATTTGGTTGTCCATATACTTTATGACCTCATTGCAGTATCTAGCTTCACATATAGTGTATGGGAGTAGATTACAAGGCCAGAAGGCACCATTGTGATCTCTAGTCTACCTTTTGTATAACACGGGCCATAGAATGCCCCCATAAAAAGACATCCAATCTTGATTTTAAAATTGCCAGTGATGGAGAATCCACCACCATCCTTGGTAAATTGTTCCAATTGTTAATTACCCTCACTGTTAAAAATGTATGCCTTATTTCCAGTCTGAATTTGTCCAACTTCAATTTCCAGCCATTAGATCTTGTTATACTATTGCCTGATAGAATGAAGAGCCAATTAGCAAATATTTGTTCCCATGTAGGTACTTACAGATTGTGATCAAGTCACTTCTTAACCTTCTCTTTGTTAAGATAAATAGATTGAGCTTTTTGAGTCTATCACTAAAAGGCATCCTAACCCTTTATAATCCTATAATCTCATGATTCTTCTCTGAACCCTCTCAAATTTATCAGCATCTCTCTTTTGAACTGTGAACATCAGAACTGGACACAGTATTTTTGCACTCAAACCAGTGCCAAACCACAGAGATAAAATAACCTCTCTACTTCTAATCAAGATTCCCATTTGTGGATCCAAGGATCTTATTAGCCCTTTTGGCTACAGCATTGCATTGGGAACGCACATTCAGCTGATTATCCACCATGACCCCCAAATCTTTTTCAGAGTAGCTGCTTCTCAGGATAAAGTCCCACATCTTGTAAGTATGTTCTACTTTCTTTGTTCCTAGATGTATACGTTTACATTTAGCTATATTAAAACACACATTGTTTTCTTGTGCCCAGTTTACCAAGCAATCCAAATCGCTCTACATCAGTGACCTCTTGTCTTCATTATTTACCACTTCCCCAATTTTTGGGTCATCTGCAAACTTTATCAGTGATGAGATTTTATGTTCTCTTCCAGATCATTGAGAAAAATGTTAAATAGCATAGGGCCAAGAATCAAACCCTGCAGGGCCCACCTGGAAACACACCTGCTCAATGAAGACTTCCCATTTACAATTACATTTTGAGCTTTTAATACATTTAATATGTGCCATTTTTAATTTTGTACCATTCTAGTTTAATAAAAATGCCATGTGGTACCAAGTCAAATGCCTTACAGAAGTCTAAATATATAACCTCAAATACTATTATCTTTATCAAGCAAACTTGTTATCTCATCAAAAACATGTATCAAGTTAGTCTGACAGGATCAATTTTCCATAAACCCCATTGATTGGCATTAATTATATTACTTTCCTTTAGTTCTTTATTAATGGAGTCCCATATCAGCCACTCCATTATCTTGTCCAATATCGATGTCAGACTAACAGGTCTATAATTACCCAGGTCCTCCCATTTACCCTTTTTGAAATATTAGCACATTCGTTTTCTTCCAGCCTTCTGGAACTTCCCGAATATTCCAAAACTTATTGAAAATCAACATTAATGGTCCAGGAAACTCCTCAGTCAGCTCTTTAAAACTCTTGGATACAAGTTATCTGGACCTGCTGATTTAAAAGTGTCTAACGTTAGTAGCTGCTTTTTAAAATCCTCACGGGTTACTAATGGAGGACCTGGAGGGAAGATAGTATATTTATTTAGGATTCAGGGAGCTCAGAACTGACCATTGTGGTTCTTAATGGTAGGCATTGTTTACATACAGGCCAGGCAAACTATCAACAATGTGGACACGGTGAAGGGTCAAATCACCTGATTTTGCTGAAGCAGCTGTGTAAAGGCTGAAAATACATTAAAAATTCATGGACCAAGGCCTATAGAAAATAGGAAGCACTGCACCCTCAGTTTTGCAAGCAAATTTATATCAGATTTAAATGTATGACAACAAACTTGGGCCAACTTGTGAAAGTCTTCATGGGGTGTGGCTTTGAAATCTGCAGAGTGGCATGTACCTTGCAGCAAGTGGTGTGTATTTGCTGTAATTACAGAGCAGCAGCAATAGTAATGTCTCATACTCATGAGCTCCTGAGAGCAATGGGAAGGTCAGAGAGGCTTTAGGACCACCAGGAGCAGCAGCCAGATTGGCTACATTCCCAGCTGAGTGACAGGGAGTCTTGTGTTGGGAACTTGTGAGCAGGTGGCTTTCTCACCCAGCTCCGAAACACACCTCGTGTCTTGGCACCCAGTGCTGCCCTGGCAGTTCAATTTAGCACACTGATCTCTTCACCACCATGATGTCTCTCTTTGGATAAACCACTTCCCAGTGGGATGTCTCCTGCAGTTTCATGGGGAGTGCACTCACTGCTGTATTTCTTTATGAGGTGCTGCATCCTCTCCTCATACACCAGTCCTGGTCTGCGGGCTGGTGCTGAAGAGGAGTGGGTCATCTTCCTCCCCATCCCTTTGGGATGCTGTGCATCACTGGCCAAGTATGGAGGGAACTGTCCCAGAACATAGGAACGGCCAGACTGGCTCAGACCCAGGGTCTGTCTAGCCCATTATCTTGTGGCCGACATTGGCCAGTACCAGATGATTCAAGGGAGGGTGCAAGAACCTTGCAGTAATCTGCCTCCTACATTAGGTCTCATCCTGATCTCTTATAGTCAGAGACTAGCTTTCGCCCTGAAGCACAAGGTTTACTATCCACTTTATATCTGTGGACCATTTTTGCGGATAGTCGCTTGGATGCGGATACAAATTTTGTATCCGCACAGGGCTCTGGTGGTAAGAGCCGGGCGGGCAGCTGTGAGGAAACGCAGTGTGGACCCTCCACCTGCCCTGGGAGGGGTGCCTGGGGGGCAGGGACACAGGCCGGGGGCTGTTTGGGTCCACCGGCCAGGGCAGATGGAGGGTCCTCTGTGGCTCCTCACAGCTCCCCGCCCGGCTCTTATCATGGCCGGGCTGCAGCTCCAAGGGTGCGCTGACAGCTGTGGGGAGCCGGGTCCCTCCACTTGCCTGGGGCAAGGGGCCTGGGGGTCAGGGACACGGGCTGGGGGCTGCTCGGGCCCCCCACCCAGGGCAGGTGGAGGGTCCACCTCAGCTCCCCACAGCTGCTAGCGTGGCTCTCCCCGACTCGCCTCCAGCTGCGGTGTGGGGTGGGGGAGGGCTCGGAGCCACAGCCCAGACAGGATGAGAGCCGGGCAGGCAGCTGTGGGGAGCCGCAGCAGATCCTCCACCTGCCCTGGGCAGGGGGCCCAAGCAGCCCCCGGGCAGCTCCACAGGTCACCACACTGGAACAGGGTCGGGTCGGGGGGGGGGGGGGTCCTTTCCGTCTACTCTTCACAGGGGCAGACCCCTCCTCCTCTTCTTCCCCCCAAGGCCCCCCCACCAGCCGGGCCAGCGTGGAGCCCAGCAAGGGAGCCGTGGGGAGGGTGCCCGATGGCAGGTGGAGGGTCTGCGCCGCTCCGCACAGCTGCCCACATGGCTCTCCCCAACCCAGCTCTGGTGGGGGTGGGTGTGCCTCTGAGCCTCAGCCTGGCCACGGTAAGTAGAGCCCTGCAAATCCACAGACAATTTTTTCGGATTGCAGGTTGGATGCAGATACACATTTTTGTATCCGCGCATGGCTCTCATTATGATAACTCTACGCATTCTTCAAGTATCAGAGGGGTAGCAGTGTTAGTCTGGATCTGTAAAAAGTGACGAAGAGTCCTGTGGCACCTTATAGACTAACAGACGTATTGGAGCATAAGCTTTCATGGGTGAATACCCACTTCGTCAGATGCATGTAGTGGAAATTTCCAGAGGCAGGTATAAATATGCAGGCAAGAATCAGTCTAGAGATAATGAGGTTAGTTCAATCAGGGAGGATGAGGCCCTCTTCTAGCAGCTAAGGTGTGAACACCAAGGGAGGAGAAACTGCTTTTGTAGTTGGCTAGCCATTCACAGTCTTTGTTTAATCCTGAGCTGATGGTGTCAAATTTGCAAATGAACTGAAGCTCAGCAGTTTCTCTTTGAAGTCTGGTCCTGAAGTTTTTTTGCTGCAGGATGGCTACCTTTAAATCTGCTATTTTGTGTCCAGGGAGATTGAAGTGTTCTCCTACAGGTTTTTGTATATTGCCATTCCTAATATCTGACTTGTGTCCATTTATCCTTTTACGTAGGGACTGTTCAGTTTGGCCAATGTACATAGCAGAGGGGCATTGCTGGCACATGATGGCGTATATTACATTGGTGGACGTGCAGGTGAATGAACTGGTGATGTTGTGGCTGATCTGATTAGGTCCTGTGATGGTGTCGCTGGTGTAGATATATGGGCAGAGTTGGCATCGAGGTTTGTTGCATGGATTGGTTCCTGAGTTAGAGTTACTATGGTGCGGTGTATGGTTGCTGGTGAGAATGTGCTTAAGGTTGGCGGGTTGTCTGTGGGCGAGGACTGGCCTACCTCCCAAGCCCTGTGAAAGCGAGGGATCGTTGTCCAGGATGGGTTGTAGATCACTGATGATGCGTTGGAGAGGTTTTAGCTGGGGACTGTATGTGATGGCCAGTGGAGTTCTGTTGGTTTCTTTCTTGGGCTTGTCTTGCAGCAGGAGGCTTCTGGGTACACATCTGGCTCTGTTGATTTGTTTCCTTATTTCCTCATGCGGGTATCGTAGTTTTGAGAATGCTTGGTGAAGATCTTGTAGGTGTTGGTCTCTGTCTGAGGGGTTGGAGCAAATGCGGTTGTACCTCAGTGCTTGGCTGTAGACGATGGATTGTGTGGTGTGTCCGGGATGGAAGCTGGAGGCATGAAGGTAGGCATAGCGGTCGGTGGGTTTTCGGTATAGGGTGGTGGTAACGTGACCGTCACTTATTTGTATCGTGGTATCTAGGAAGTGGACCTCCCATGTAGATTGGTCCAGGCTGAGGTTGATAGTGGGGTGGAAGCTGTTGAAATCGTGGTGGAATTCTTCCAGAGTCTCCTTCCCATGAGTCCAGATGATGAAGATGTCATCAATGTAGCGTAGGTAGAGATGGGGCATGAGTGGACGAGAGCTGACATACATTCTTGACATACATATAAATATCCAATACCTTTTTTGAATTTTGCTAAGTTCTTGGCCTCATTGACTTCCTGTGGCAATGAATTCCACAGTTCAATCACACATTGTGTGATAACATATTGCCTTTTATCAGATTTGAATTTGCCACCTTTCAGTTTCCTTGAATGTGCCCTTGTTCTTGTGTTATGAGACAAAGAACAGAAGTTCCTGATCTACCTTCCCTAGGCCTAGAATGATGATTCATTATTTTATTTATCATGTCCTCTCTGATTCGTTTCCTTTGTAAGGTAAAGAATCCCAATCTTTTCTCTCTCTCTTCATAGGAGAGTTGTTCCAGGTCCTTGATCATTTGCATTGCTTTTCTATTAACCCTTTCTAGTTCTGCAATATCCTTTTTTGAGATGGGATGACCAGTACTGCACACAGTATCCCAGATGAGGTTGCAACACTGATTTGTATAAAGACCTTATAAAATTCTCCATAATATTCACCATCCCATTCCTTATGTGTCCTAACATCTTGTTCACTCTTTTAACTACAGCTGAATGTTGAGCAGAGGTCTTCATTGAGCTGTCCACAATGATGACTAGGTCCCTTTCTTGAGTGGATAACTCCCTTAAGAGCAAAAATTCCAATTGCGCCTAGCCCTTATGCAGAACCCACAACAGGAGGCTCCTTGTGCTCTCTCTCCACACACGCACCTATCCAATCTAGTCCAGCACAAATCATGAAGAGACATTGAGCATTTAATACAAAACAAGACTCGTTAAATGATTAACTACTATTTACTCCTTGTGCTCAGACAAAGAAAGGGATTAGAATACTTGAAAGCAATTTTTTTTACTATTAGCCAAAATGTCTTTCCTATCCACAAAAGACTTATCTAAGAAGAATGAAATAGTGCCCCCAAACCTCTGCCTGTCCAGATTAAAAATCAGATATAACATTACATGGTTAGAACATCAATTCTTGGACAATCCACTGAACTCAGTTTGGTTACAGAGGGCCTCATTCTGGTCTCAGCTGCCAGTGTGAATCAGGAGTACAGTGCATTGAAGACTTACAGCAGTGTAAGAAACATCAGAATCAGGCCCATAATAAAACCTTAATGTATTCTGAAGCCTTCCCACCACACACACATATATACACTACAGAGATTGGGAAAAGGCCAATTTAGAAAATGGGTAGTGTTGAGTACATGATTCAGTTCTGTTGTGATCTGAGCAAGACTTTTCAGAAGCATTGCAGGATTCCTGCTTTCAGTTGCTATTATAATGGATAGACAGTGTAACTAAGCTGAACAGAAGAGGAAGGAGGAGGAAAGACTGGAAATAATTAAAGACTAACAGGAGAGAACATGAACAAAATCAGACTCTCTTCTTCTGACTAAAATGCCTATAAATAAGAAAATAAGATGTGCCTACAAAAAATCTGAAAAGATAATTAAACAAGTGCAGTTCTAAACATGGCATCTGATAGGAATTAATGTTGGAATTTTCCTAAGCTTTCGGGCACAATTGGGCAGCTACATTCTCCAAATGGGGCTTGGCACATCTTTGGGGGGCTCAGTGGGTCTTTCAGACAGGTTATTAGTTGCACCCAAATTGACTGAGTGCCCTGAGAAATGGGGTCTAAGGTATGGTTAAAGAGCTGGCCGCTCTATCAGGATATACAGAAGCACTCAAAGGCCCCCATGTGTTCAGCCAGATGCTTCTTATTTATTTGTGTCAGGGGCATGAGTAAGCCAGCAGGCACAGATTAAGCTACTCAGGCTTAATTCAGGCTCATTCATTGATTGTTCTGCACATCATTCCCTCCCTCCCCACCAAAATAATGGATATTAGCAGCCTTAGTGTATACAGGACTCTGTTGCTCATGCTGAAGGGGGAGCACTGTGCTGCTCAATGGCGAGAACACTGGGAGATGTGCCTGTAGCAGAGTCAGGGGGTTGGGTCAAATTCTAGAGATTCTCTGGGTGGGGCAGAGATGAGCCCATTGGGTACTGCTGGCTAGTGTCTGTACACAGTAAAAGTCAGTTTGGATTTTGACTTCAGTGCATTTTTTTGTGGTGGGGAACTGGATTTGATGGGGGAAGGATTATGCCTTCACCAGTCCATGAATCTGTGTCTGTTAACACAACAGGAGGGGTGGCAATGGCTGCACCCCTCTGGTGTGCAGAAAGGACATTGCAGATTCTGGAATCAACCTTAGGGGCCATTGAAGATTGTGTGTTGCACTTAACTTGCTCATTTTAGCCAGCAACACAGCAGTTAATGCAATGGGAGACAGCTAGACTTCCCTGTGTCCAGTCTGCATTATCTTTGCCCCCATACTGGTTAGACTGACCCAAATGTCCCCACGAGATGAACTGCGCTCTCAGAATATGTGTGTACTACAACAGTGGTTCTCAACCAGGGGTTGGGGGCCCCCTAGGGGTCCGTGAGCAGGTTTCAGGGGGTCCGCCAAGCAGGACCAGTGTTAGACTTGCTGGGGCCCGGGGCAGAAAGCCAAAATCCCACTCCATGGGACTGAAGCCTGGGGCCCTGAGCCCCACCACCTGGGGCTGAAGCAGAAGCCTGAGCAACTTAGCTTCATGGTGCTCCCTGTGGCATGGGGCCCTGGGCAATTGCCCTACTTGTTACTCCCTAACACCAGCCCTGGCTTTTATATGCAGAAAACGAGTTATTGTGGCACAGGTGGGTCGTGGAGATTTTATAACATGTCTGGAGGGCCTCAGAAAGAAAAAGGTTGAGAACCCCTGTACTAGAATTTTACCTCCAGTTAATTGATTACCAATTAACTCAAAGTACTTAACCCATTTGTGAAGCGGGTGTGGACTCTCCCGGTATGTTTGACCCACACTACAAACATTCTCCATAGGGTAAAGAAGAAACATTTGTAGCTTGGAACAAACACATGGACAAAGGGGTTAAGACCCAGCTCAACACAGCTATTTAGGCTCCTAACTTCCATTAAAATCAATGGAAGTTAGGATCCTTAAATAACTTTGTGAATCTGGACCTAAGTATCTTGAGTTAATTGGGAAGCAACTAACAGGAGGTGAAGAAAAAATCCAGTATAGACAAGTTAATTCACTATTTACTCCTGGGGGAATTCTGCACCAAAAAATTAAAAATTCTGCGCACAACATTTTAAAATTCTGCGTATCTTTTGTCAAAATAACACAATATAATCAAGCTGGTTTCAGTTATTTTGGTAATTTATTTAAACTACAATACAATGAATGGAGAATGGGAGTGGGGAGGACTGAAGGAAATCACCAAATCCCAAATGTAGCTAGTATTGACCCTTTACTTCTAGCTATTAGTTAACAAATATATGCAGCCATATGCTCAGTGTTACATCATAGGTAACTGAAGAGCAAGTGAGGGCTGGGGAATCAAACTCACAATGTATATTGGCTACTAACCATCTGCAAAAAGGTCATTAGCAAACAGTTCATGGAGCACATTTTGATAGGAAATTTTTTCAGTCCAAACATTTAGACCATTTCTAATCACTAAAGCACCATAAGCATTTATAAGGCCATACTTTCCTTTACAATAAGGGTCCTTTACACCTCTCTAGCAATATAAAGGAGCCTTAAAATTTTTACACGTGTTTTATACTCCTAGGAGAATTCACTAAGAACAATGGGAACAATTCACTAAGCAGGCAGGCTGCTACATTCTGCTCTGCCTGAGGGAACAGAGCCTGCCCCACGCCTACCTTTTCAGAAACACCCCAAAGCCCTGCCCCTCCACTCCAAGTGTGCCACAGTAGCAAGCGAGAGGGACAGAATGTCTATCTCTCTCACACGCATGACTGCCCAACCCCCCCACCCCACCCCTGGCGGTAATGTATGTCTCTACCGGCTGCTCTGGGTGCCCAAACCAACCTGCCTGTACTGCCAAGGAGGGGGCGCATGACCGCTTTTGCGGCTTCCCTTTGCTTCCCCGTCAGAAGTAATTTTTCGGCGGGGAAGCAAACAAATCTGCGGGGGCCATGAATTCTGCGCAAGCGCAGTGATGCAGAATTCCCCCAGGAGTAACTATTGTTCATTTTATCTCCCGGTGATCTCCTACTTAAGAGCAGTTACTCGCTGTGCAGACACACTGGCTCCTGGATGGCCGTGAGATCTGGCCTCCACTGCATCCTCATCCCTTTCAAGTGATAGGTATGTTTCCTGCAGAGAAAATGGGTAGGGTGAATCTGAGCGGTGTTGATCAAGCCCCACTATGTGGTTTGGTGAGGATAGTGCTTGGGACGGTGGGCTATTTGAAACACTGATTCCAATCACCATGACAGTACTCCGCAGCTCTGCGTATAACTGAGTCCCATGATCAGAAGATCCTTGAGTGAATGAGCTGAGTGCCCCTGCAGGGGATAAGATGGACAAGCAGAAGAACCTGGGAAATAAGAACATAAAAGTCTGAGGAGATGAAGAGTCATGTCTCTTCAAACAGCTCAGTATCAAAGAGCGATAGTGACACAATTGGGATTTTGGCCTCATAACTCTAACACATGCAGGGTGAGGGTTGGGTCACTACAACATGTCAGTGCTGAGACTGCTTAATGGGGAGTCAAGCGGCATTTCATGGTGAGCAATGTCCACACTGGATGAGTGAGCCATCAGCATGGGGGCCCTGAAAGAGATTATTGATGTGGGGACTTGTCTGTCCAGAGCAGTGGTACTGAATGAAGGGGGGTTACTAATTTACTGTCTGTCTGTCCATTGCTGGGGTGCACAGATGGTGCACAAAGGGATGCCCCGAGTGGGTGCTTTATCCTGTGCAGTGAATACAAGGTCATTGGGTTGCTCTTCTAGCAGGGTTGCCAGGTGTCAGGCCATCTTCTGTATAGCTCTGTGCCACAGGTCTCTTCCTTTCTGTTAATGCCCTTCAGATGCCCCCATCTCTACTGCATTGATCTTGCTAGGGATCTGGCGCCACAACTGGTATGCTTGGGCTGCAGAGCTCTTTGGGACTGGGAGTCAGCAGTTCATTATTATGTAGAGTTACCTGCAACACCAAGAATCTGTAAAACTAGATTTTCTTTTTGCCTGCCATTCCCTGTGTTACCACTGGATCCTGCTCCTACCCCCAAGCTGTAGGCCTTGCCCTGGTCTTGTTCCTGCCACTGCACCAGCTGCCTTAACCAAAACACTCAGATTGTCACTGTAAATCCTCCCTTTGTATGCTGTGCACCTCTGCATGAGCAGACCTCATTATTATATGGCAATAGGCATTTACATATGCAAATCGGGTTAATGAGAGCAGAACTGTGCAGGATGGCACTCCAGAAGTATTTGCATATCTAGCTTTAAAAATACCATACATATTTCAGTGCTCTTCCCCTAGCTGAGCAGCCAGGACACAGCACCACTGGCAGCGTATCTTCAGTGGTGATTATGTTTGCATGCCCCGGAGCAGTGGCCACTATCTGAGCTGTCTTCTCATTTGAAAAAGGTTATCAGTGGTATAATATGGTCTCATGCACCAGCTTAATGAGGGGCAAATTGTGTCTCAGCCCTTTCAAGAGCAACATGGGGGCTTCTGACAGGCAGGTATGTGACATTCAGCAGGAAGAGTAGGATCTCTTACTGTGCTATCACCACACAACCTGCCCTGTTGAGCACAATAGGGATAGTGTTAGGGACAGCAATGTAATTATCTGGCATGGATCTCTGGGGGTAAATCTGAGCCCTGAGGCATTCTGTGATGAGGCACCACAAAATATGTTTGCTCTCTAGGCCACTAACCCCCAAAATCAAGAGGTCTCCATTTTGGATGATTTACAAACAGCCAATAAAAAGCCCTGTTTCTCGCCACTCACTACTCTACCCTCTTCCATTGGTGGAGTAGACAGTCTACTCTCCATCTTTGAATAATGTCCCTGCTCACTATGTAAAGGGATTCCATATTCATAAGCAGACTATGGACCAGTTTCTTAAAAGAAGCAGCTTTTACAGATCATTTCTTTAGCAGCCCTTTTCTAAAGGAGCAATCTGAATGCATTTTCAACATAAAGCTCCCCGGGCACTGTTCTCTGCCAATGGCTGCTATTCCTGGGTGTGTGGCAGTTCTTAGTCCAGTCCTCGCTGCTGTGATAAGCAAATTTCTGATACATTCTGAAGGCCAGCAGATCTTTCATGGCAATGGTAAGAGTCCTTCTTGTGCTCCCATTAAAGCTAGCATTGTGCTAGAATTCTGCCGTGACATGGACTGTCACAACTTCTTAAACAACTCCACAGCACTTATGACTGGGTAGCTCATTGTAAATAGCAGAGTTGATTTCTTATGGACAGGGGAACACTGAGCAAAGTTCTCTGCAGGTGTCCGCCCTGGTTATTGCAGTCCAAGTGTCTATGTGCTTGCATTAAGTGGAAACTGTCTTGTCTATCTCATAGAGAGCACCACCTATCCCCTGGCAGATCGCAGAGACTAACTTACCACACTGCAGGTGAGTATGTCCCCTGGTTTAATACCATGTTCAGGGGGTCTATAATGCAGGTGATATGGATGTTTACTGATGTGGTCTTTAATTTTTAATTCAAATGGGTTAAAATCTGCTGCAATAGCTCCTTATATGTTGACAGTCCTCTCCTGCAACTCTTCTCCTGCAACTCTTCTCAGCAGGCCTAATATGACTGATGTGATGAATTGTCCATGCACATCCAAAAAGGTATTTGCAGTTGTGACATCTTGTATATTTCCTGAGTCTGTGTTGGTTCTTCGTGTTCCCCAACTGTCACTGAATAAGTACTGTCTGTACTGGGCTATCTTGATTATCACTTCAAAAGTTTTTTTTTTTTTTTTTTCCTTTCTCTTACTTAATTGGCCTCTCAGACTTGGTAAGACAACTCCCACCTGTTCATGCTCTCTGTATGTGTGTATATATATCTCCTCAATATATGTTTCACTCTATATGCATCCGAAGAAGTGGGTTGTAGCCCACAAAAGCTTATGCTCTAATAAATTTGTTAGTCTCTAAGGTGCCACAAGTACTCCTGTTCTTTTTGCGGATACAGACTAACACGGCTGCTACTCTGAAACCTCAATAAGCCCTGCAAATCTTCCTGCTGAGTGACTGAGTCCAAGAACAATGTGGGAACACTTTTGCATTTGGCAACAATTAGGCACAGCAGTAGATCAGCAGCATAATCTAATAAGATTTTTGAAAACCTCTGAGCCTCAGCATGCAGTTAGCGTCAGAGCACCCAGCCAGGTTGGATGCCTCCAGAAAGGGCTAAAACTTCACAACTTCAGCACTGCTCACCCTGAGAATTCCTTTGAATTTAAGAACAGGCTGAACCAAGCACTCAAATTCTAAAGGTGACAATTCGGGGGAAGGGAAACTGCCCTGTAAATGAAACACTTCCGAATTTTAGTCCTAACTTATGGCTGAAATTTTTTTCTTCTCCATACAATTCTGCCCTCCTGGTTTATGAAAAAAAGGAGAGGCAAAAATGCTAATTGCTAAAAATACTACCGATGGGGCTAGTAGAAGGTGATCTTTTACACTCTGTTACGCTTTTGAAATAGGAATGTTTGAATATGTCAGATAGTCTTTATTTGTTGTTATTGCAGATGTCTCTGTCTCAATATACTTACTCCTTCCATTAGTTTATATTTAAAGTTCATACTTCAGTGTTTCTGTCATCAAAATGTATTGCCTCATATAGTGGGAGATTAGAAGCAAAGTATTATGTTTAGGGAATGATGGCATAGGAGGTGTCCTGTTTTACATAGCAAATAGCCCCAAAGTGGCTAAACCAGAAGGGCAAGGAGAACTAGATCATTGCTAGGGAAATGGAGCACTCCTCTCATTATCATTATTATATTGGAAGTATAATATGGATTTTTTTAAAGTCATACAGAAAATTTCTTGCTCTCCCCTTTCAAGTCAGTACTGTATCTCCACAGCTCTATTTAAAATCCAGTGGGTTTTCATCCAACCCCTCACATCTCAGCAGCACCATCCCTGCTGCATAGCCAATTCAGAGAACTATTAACAAGAATATATCTGCCTGCTTCCTCCCTTTTCCCTCCTCTCACATTACTACTGTTCCCTTGCACTAAGCCAAATTCAATGCCAAACACCTCTGACCACACTGCTCATATAATTCTTTATAATATAGGAAGGGCTACACCTGGGCTTACACTCATACAGAACAATTAGTTTTTATAATGTGGTGTTCTTTCTATCTCACTATCTAATTGTATTCTTTCAGGATTCTTTTTCAAGTTGTATGTTTGATCTAATACTGAAAAAAAAAAATCCTTATACAGAAGCACAGGTTCCAAGGCCAGAAGGGCCCATTGTGATCACCTACTCTGACCTCCTGTGTAACACAGGCCATAGAACTCCCTCCCAAAAATTCCTAGAGCAGATCTTTCAGAAAGACATCCAAGCTTGATTAAAAGATTCTGGGAAAGCAAACAATACAAAAAGTGGAAGGGAAGCTAAACTCATTTGGTGGCATCAGTTTTCATTGTATTCTGTATTGTGTGTGAGTGCTTCAAGATTCCGTATATGGGGGCGCTTTATTAGAAACCAATTCTCCATAGTGACCTCTGGAGGCCTCGTCCTATCCAAGAGTTATCCAGGTGCCAGAATGAAAGGAGGAAACTCATTAAACAGAGGTGCACTTCTGAGGTATGAGCCAAACACGGTGAATTACAGCTCAGCGTAACATATTCTTACAAGAAATGAAGGACACTTCTAGTATATTGTTTTTTCTTTTTCTTCCATACTTACTTCCCCATTTTCTTTTATTTCTTACTCTGCTTATTTTCCTCTTCCTCTAGTTCTTGTCTCCCCTATACTATTCCTTTTCTTTTTTCCTCTCTATCCTCTAACCTTCTGTTCTTCCAAAGTCTCCTTTTCTACTTCCTAACTGATCTCATGATAGCCTTTCCTTCTTTCCTTGATAACTATTCTTTCCCATCTTTTTAAGTCCTCTTCCTTCATTAGAGTCCCCTCCCTTCCCTCTTCTCTCCACAGTTTACTCTCTCCCTCTGATTTAGACTGGCATATGTTCAAATAACTTACTGATATAACTATGAGCAGCAGAAGCAAAGGGAAATAGCAAACAACTTTTGTATTGTGTTAGCAGGAATTAATCAGTGTTACTGAATTCTGTCTGTTCAAAAAGTATCTGGAGTAGTTGTGAGTTTTTCATTTTCAGTAGTTGTGAGTTTCTCTCATTCTTAGCTGATAGACTGACAAAGCCAAAGCAACCCAATTAAAAATGAAATGATTTCAACAACTGTGAAATAGTGCATGACATAATGGACAACATGAAGCCATCATTCTGTATTTACATTGGTACTGATTCTAACAGCATGCAGTTAATTCAACACAAAACTATGCTCTTCTAAAACTCAGGTACAAGGAGAACCCCTTTACAGCCAATCATATTCCAGCCCTATAAAGCAAGGGTGGCCAACTTGTGGCTCCGGAGCCACATGCGGCTCTTCAGAAGTTAATATGCGGCTCCTTGTATAGGCACTGACTCTGGGGCTGGAGCTACAGGCGCCAACTTTCCAATGTGCCAGGGGGTGCTCACTGCTCAACCCCTGGTTCTGCCACAGCCCCGCCCCCTCCCCTGAGCCTGCAGTGTCCTCACTCCTCCCCCTCCCCCCAGAGCCTCCTGCACGCCACAAAACAGCTGATCAGGAGGTGTGCTGATCGGCAGGGCTGCCGGTGGGTGGGAGGCGCTGGGAGCGCGGTGGGGGAGCAGATGGGGGACTGCTGACGTATTACTGTGGCTCTTTGGCAATGTACATTGGTAAATTCTGGCTCCTTCTCAAGCTCAGGTTGGCCACCCCTGCTATAAAGAATTACAGTATCAATCTAAACCGGCATGTAAGGTAAAGCTCACCCTTGGGCAGCTTAAATTTACACTCTCAGCAAGGGACTTACTCACCCCTTAACAGCAAGAACAATAACACCATGCTTACTGTATGTACATGCGCACAATCCCAGGAATCAACGAATGTTAGTGCTATATTTATTATCAAATCCAGTTGCTTTTGCAATTAACCCAATATGACATCTGCATGGAAGACTTAAATTAAGGAGCATCACATTACACAGAGTAAATCAATAAAGTGAAAATGCAGGCGCTGACAACACTTACAATTTGGCCTGTTATTACGACATCCCATTTCTTTGAATTGAAGTTATTTATACTTCCACTGAATCACGGCTGATATTCAAGTACTGCTAAAGGCCATGATGTACAAAAACATACCATCTAAACCAGAAATGACTTGTGTACACCACAGCCAGTTACAGCTAGCGGAGAGACCTTAAAAGGTATTTTCTCCTTCAAGAGCATGTCTGGCAGTCTAGTACACATCGGTGGATCCTTCTCCTTTAAGGCAAAGAAGGACCTACCCATGTGTTCTAGAATGATGATCCTGAGCAGAGAAAATTACAGACTAAAAGATAAATTTCACAGTATTGGCTAAATATAAGATGTGCCAATTATTACATCTTCTGATTTTTATAAAATAAAAACTGGGTTTAGCTTTGTTTTTCTCATGAAAGGTGAATGAGCTGATGAAGATAATGAGATTTATGGAAACTGAAAGTTAGTTGAAATTTGAAATAGTAAGAAACAGAGCCTCTTTATTATTTAAAATAATAAAAACCCAAAATATAATTGGTTATCCCAGATACAATCAGTATGAGCCACATCACTATCCTTCCAGACAATAAGACAGCCATAATATTGGCTTTTACAGTGGGCATTACATTGGCTGTACATGAATAAGTTGGTGTTTTAGAAATCTGAATGAAAGGGAAAAAGTCTCTTACTTCTAACAGCTAGAGACATGTTTGATAATCTTCCTTCTTTAAACTTATTTGAAGTATGGCCCAAAATGTAAGTTCTGCATCAAATAAGTCATTACAGAACCTAAATATAATAGAAATGCTTCCATTAAAAAAAATTCTAATGGAAACAATTTTTGTTAAGAAATAAATCGTCCCCTGTAGTGTCTATAAAACAGATTCTGCAGATTATGCTATTGCATGAGAATCTGAGCAGGATATAGATTAGAAATAAGTGAAACTCACTAATGTCTTTTTATAGTACAACCCAAGAGAAACTCAAAATAGAGATATGGCCCAACCCTCAGTTTGGGAATTGTGGGAAATACATACACACAGTGTTTGATATATTCTGCTGTGAATCTAAGTTATTAGAACCTTCAGATTTAACATTTGGTTAATGATATAGTCCCTGATCCTGCACCACTGAAGTTAATGGAAGTTTTGTCATTGGCTTCAATAGGTACAGGATGAGGCCTTAAGAAGCTTTATTCCCCCCCCCCCCCCCCCACACACCTCCCTCTTCTGCAAGATCTCTTTCGTCCAAGATGTTTTAGTTGTACTGCTGTGTGTGCTTTATCTCATATACTATTTCTCATAATAACTTATGAAATCTTAAATAATGTTAAAACGTACAAATAAAATTTCAGATCCACATCTGGACTTTTCCAAAACTGGAGAACAGAACTGGAGACTTTGGTTTGGCTTATTAATGAGTGAGGGGTCAGCAACCAAAGAGGCTGAATCGGTATGAAAACCTCCCAACGTTCTTAGGTGTTCAGGTATGGAGTTTTGGGTCTAGCCTACAACTTCAGTAAAAAGTAAATGGGCACCCTAAAGAGTGAAAAGTACATTACATCTTAACAAATTTCTTCAATGTTAACACGGTGTTATTTGTAAAGACATTTATTTAATATTATGACCCTTTAACATGACAGAATTCCTTTTAAGTACAAATAAAATGAACTCCAGCCCCCCTCTTTTTTGGGCTTTGGTTTTTTATCTGTAGAGCTCAAGCTCTTAAAAAAAAAGCAAAATATTTAAAAGCAACCTCCCCTTTTTAAGCATAGCGGTTCTTATCCATGCTAAGGGCAAATCCTCGTTTAACACTGGGTTAGTTAACATGTTTTCTAACACAATACTTTATCCCAGTGTGGACAAAGTCTCTGAAAAGTAGGGCTGCAGTAGGAGAGCTCTGAAATGGAACAGAATTCCTGAAAAACTCACAGGACCCATACGCTGCATCTTTGGAAATTGCTGCTATGGCAGCAAGGGAGTGAACTCCTACCATAAAACTAGCTGACCTGTTAAAAAGAAGAAATTGCAAACAGCTAAACAAGGAGGTGCAAGAGAGTGGGAAATATGAATGCAATGGCAGAGAGCTCCAGGTGGTCAACAGACAGATGCTTCAAACTGCTTATGTCAGCAGTGCAAGCCTACAATATAGGAACATCCTCCCTCTCCATCCCTACCAAGTGCTGAAAGATGTGTGTGGGGGGGAGAATCTTTGCTCTGGCTGTGACAGCAAGACTAAGGAGACAGCATTATAAGGGATGGACATGCTCGCATGGTAAAAATAGGGAGAATTCATTCAAAAGAGATAGAATTGCAGATTGAAATATATAACAGGTTATACGATGATGACAGGGAACTAAGAATAAACACAGAATTTACCTGTTTAAACAGCCGTCTCCTCTTGCACACAGTGAACAGAACAGCAGCAGCATATTCTGCATGGATGTCTCTGAGAAACACAGAGGTCAAAAAGTTCCTGGAGATCTCCCCTACTGCAAACAGTTGAAAGGGCTGAAGCCTATTGCAAATAGCAAGGGAAAATGGGGTCTCTCCTTTACAACACATTCTTCTATCAAAACACTGGCCTGTAAATATTGTAAAATATGTTTTGCATAAATGCAATAATTTGGATAAAATACCGGTACATATAATTTAGCAACAAAATGACAATATGGAAGCACAAAAAGGTCAAAACCACATCTACATTATGCAAAAAAGGGGCAGGGGGCTGCTGCAGGGAAGAGTAATTTAGCAAAGACAGACATAACCTTCCTTATATTATTTAGGACATAGTTGTAGTTTGGTTAGCCCTAAAAATACATCAGTTGCATCTTTATAGGGAGCAAAACAAGGACTTCTTTAAATTGTGCAAGTCTGTTTGTGCCCATCTCCTCTGCAATATTGCCAACCCCATCATGAGTCAGGCATCAAAAAAAGAGATTTAAAAAAATCATAATACATTTGGGGTTCTTTTTAATTTCTGAGCCATAGATTACACTTGTCATATTTTCAAGTTTTTTCTGCAACCATGAGATCTAGAAACACACTTTTTTCTTTTAAATGAAAGCTGAGATTCTCACATAATAATCACTTTACTCCAGGAGCTGAGGCTTGGAAAAAAAACACAAAATCCAAATCACCAAATAAATCACAATAAAATCATGAGAGGTGGCAACACTGCTTATGAAAATTAGGACAAATAAAGTTTCTTTATAATTAGTAAAATTCACCCTTGCCTAAATCACTGACACACGTGATCCAAGATGAACCACACGTTAGCTGTGAAAAATACTAAAACAGCCGGCAAGGCATATACTTGTCAATTCATGTAGGAAATGTTGCACAACTGAAGGTATGTGTGCATAAGCAACTGAAAGGCTCAGGTGAGTGGTAATATAGGTGAAGGTTCCATATCCTATGTTTCTAATTCAGATCCAGCATAGGGTAGTAGTGACTGAAACTGGCTACCACCTCAAGCCCATTTGCTAACTTATGGTGAAATCAGGCAGACCACTCAACACTGCAGAGACATACATATATATATATATATATTGTTAACTTTGTTAAGCATGTGCCCAAGTCTTTGCAGGATCATGGCTGTAGTAGTTTAGCTCCAGTTTCCTGTAGACAAAGTCCATGTCACAAAACTCAATGGCATTAACTGGAATGCTTGTTTGCATTCTACATAAGGAGTCCAGGGCTTAAAAGGGCAAACACTGAACTAACCTTCATTCCTGGAGGAAATTCCTCCAGGTAATGTCTGAACATGAGGCAGAGTGGCAAGACAGTGGGATTGCTTGCACTACTACTGCCATGCTGTATCTGTTCTGGGGATCAGTACAGACTTGTGTCTCCAGAGTTGTCAGGCCGGTACCTGTTACAAGCACGAAAGGTCTGATCCTGAGAAATGCTGAGTGATCTTATTTGAAGTCAGTGGGAGTTCAAATCTTTTATACCATTTGTAAAAATACATGGTTCATGGTATCGAAATCGGAATGTCTGTGTTCTCTCTCTCTAGAGAGATATGTATCATTTTTGGAATTTACATTGCATCTTTCAGCCAAGGGTCTTAAAGCAATTTGAGCAGGTGGGTAAAATGATCACAGCTTTACAGATGGAGTAGCTCGGGAACAGAGGGATGATATGACTTGCCCAAAGTCACACAGCCAGTCAGTCAGTGACATGGTGGGAATAGAACGCACCTATTCTGGTCCTGTGCTCTCACTATTAGACAGCACTGCCTTTCCTACCATTAGATGTCTTTTAACAAGTGCAGTATATATGGATAAATACAGGCCATCTGACTGTGTTTAAAACCAAATGTTTAAGAGGGTTTAGCACCATTTTTGGTATGCTCAGAGCATCCTTGGCAAGGGGGAAGGCCAGTGAACACAGATCTGTCAATTACTTTACCTTCAGCAGGCAGAGGGAGTGTGATCCCCGCTCGGGTGCAGAAGCAATTCTGAGTATGAAGGAATTAACAGGAAAAGTCCCTGGCTCTGAGTAAGTGCTCACTTCTTGAAGCTGGTG